>NC_092252.1:25013447-25065947 GCF_036320965.1 Panulirus ornatus | reverse complement strand
TAGATGCGGCGACCACATCACTAGATAAGCTTTATCAGACAGGCGTAATGAAACAAGTAGATAGGATTATGAAAGATGTAACCCATCCGCTATACAATTGTTACATATATCTAAAATCAGGAAGGAGGTTAGCTTTGCCCATGCAGCGTACTGATAGACACAGAAAGTGTTTTGTACCTAAAAGCATCCTCCTTTTCAACCATTTGTCATCACAATAGGAAAGTGAAATATCAAAGTGTTTCCTTTAATATTTTATTGCTTTCTTGATTTTATTATTCTTTTAATGTAGTAACACTAGGGAGCTCTCAAAGCCAAGAATTTCATTTTGTAATATATCTTGTATTACAATTTGACTAATAAAGACTTACTTACTTACTTACTTCTTCTTTTCTTTTCTTTCATACTATTCGCCATTTCCCGCATTAGCGAGGTAGCGTTAAGAACAGAGGACTGGACCTTTGAGGGAATATCCTCACCTGGCCCCCTTCTCTGTTCCCTCTTTTGGAAAATTAAAAAAAAAAAAATGAGAGGGGAGGATTTCCAGCCCCCCGCTCCCTTCCCTTTTAGTCGCCTTCTACGACACGCAGGGAATACGTGGGAAGTATTCTTTCTCCCCTATCCCCAGGGATATATATATATATATATATATATATATATATATATATATATATATATATATATATATATATATATATATATATATATATATATACACAGACATACACATATATAAACATGTGCATATTCCTACTTGATGCCTTTATCCATTCTCGTCGCCAACCTGCCACACATGAAAGAGAGAGAGAGAGAGAGAGAGAGAGAGAGAGAGAGAGAGAGAGAGAGAGATAGGACCATCCCCATATCTTAATTACACATAAGCAAGGCACTCCCAGCCACGGCAACACTGTTGAGGAGGCTACCAACACCTTTACCCTCCCCAGCCATTCCCACGGCTGTCGCTCTGACCTCTACCACTCCCGCAGCCGCAAGGTCAACGTGCGGTACCGCTGCAGCCTCACAGCCGCAAGCGACGATACCCGCACCCCTCGCTATTCTGCCTCCCGCCGCATCACACGTAACCGAATTAAATCAATAATAATGGAAAAGAATTCGGAAAAAAGTAAACGAAAGAGGATCGTGTGATTAGATTAATAAAGAAGATACAATAAATACATTAAGATGTATCTTGTAGGTGTACGGTTGACACCTGTACTGTGGGGGGGCGGGGGGAGGTAGCTGGGGAAAACAGGCTTCGTGCTATAGTCTCCTATAAAGAGATTTCCATTTTCTATGTTTTCTTCCCAGTAACAGTATTCCATGTTTCTTTCATACACTTTGCTTAGATGAATTTATATCCTAACATCACTAGACAGAGAATCTATAGTCTATAATCTAACTAGTTAATTACTAATCATCTGTCTAGTCAATGAATTTATAAACTATGATTACTAATTAAGTTCATGATGTACACAGTGGCCAAGGGGGAAGGAGAGGACGGGCTACTGTGGTGTGTCTGGGATGCACGGTCGAGATGGATGTCTGCCCTTATTAATGTGTGTCGGCCTCACGCTGCCGGGCTCTTGTGCTGCCCCAGCCACAGGGAGAACACAGGTCTGGAAAGCGGAATTCAAGAAATCTTCTCATTTTCTATTGGTTTTGTATTACAAAACTGGTGTGATGAAGTATGTTACTGAGGATGAAGCGGGGGTCGGGTGGGTGACCCGTTACCAGAGCAGGTCCACGTAGTGGAAGATGTTGGCCTCCTGGAGCTCGAGGCTTTCCCTCATGCATGATGCAAGCAACACCTGCATGTAAGAAGGAGTGGGTGTAATTTCCTGCATAGACTATGGTATTTCGTCACTTGCTGACATTACGGAAAATCTAGATATGCTACAAACAATGCAACGAGAATGCGGCAGATAACATCACAGAAGTGTATGACTTCCTTCGAACGCAATGCAAATTATCATTCCAACTTTGCTTTCGTCATCGTTCTATCTCCTCTGATGACGTTCTTTTAGGCTTTGTAAAGTTGATCAGACACAGAGTATCGTTCTGAGAGACCAGAGTTACTGTAGCGAGGTCGCCATGCCCAAAGCTCCGTTACTCCTGGCGTCCGACCCGAGTTGCTATGTTTGTATGTTCCCGACCGCCACGTTCACCTCCCGCCCTCTATCTAAACCCCCGAGTCTTGCGAGGATGAGAGACAATTTGTATCAGTTCCTCAGGAGGAGGAGATCATCTTCGTCCTCGTTCAAATGGAAGAATACCAGAGGATAAGGAAAGGTTTACGTCCCTCATACCCGTGTTGTCATGGCGACCAGGTAAAGTTTACAGGAGTGAATGACACATAGTTACCACCTCGCCATAAACTGTCACATTTTTTTGTCATCTATGATGACATGTATGTTATCTGATTATTCTGTCATCGAAATTTATAATAAGCGAGTGATAGAATACAACCATTATTTATAGATCATGTTGGTTATAAGGGGGAAAAAATAACGAATAATTATGTAAATTGGGAAATGTTGAGCGCGGCAGAGCGCTGGCTACTAGAGGCGCTGGAAAACTAACAGACAGTTCTATTTCGGAAGGGTTTCAGGAAGGAGACATTCTATAACTTCTTCGCCCTCGCTAGTTAAGTCAACTTAAAACGCGTTGCGCTGAACTCCCGTGTGTGTGTGTGTGTGTGTGTGTGGTACAGACCTGACGGCCAGCACAGAGTGGCGGGGTTCGGCTGTGGCTCCGGCACGGCCATGTGAGGCCCCGAGCGAGCGTTCGAGGGAGAGGTGACAACAACACATGGAATGTTATATTGTGAGTAAGGCGACGAGTGTTCCTGTGGTGCATCATCTGCTGCTGGTGCTACACACCTACTCTAAGGCCTGCTCTTCTCCTAGGCTTCAGGTGAGACAAAGTAGCCATTTATTAAGCTCTCTTCACACACACACACACACACACACACACACACACAAACGCTCAATGGACGTTAGACGTTAACTATGCATGAAGATATGGGGGAGGCTAACGTAGCTACCATAACTTAACGTTATGGTAGCACTGACGATCGCCTGAACCTGACTGGCATGGAGCTTTTTATTACATGACGAACATACACATTGCTTAAGTAAGCTCACTTATTTACATTCATGACCAGAATATGAAAATTCTCTCTCTCTCTCTCTCTCTCTCTCTCTCTCTCTCTCTCTCTCTCTCTCTCTCTCTCTCTCTCTCTCTCTCTCTCTCTCTCTCTCTCTCTCTATCTATCTATCTATCTATCTTTCTCTCTCTCTCAACATAAAACTTACAACGTTACACGCACATTGCGAGAATATATATATATATATATATATATATATCGAGTAAGTAACGTAAGGGTAAGAGAGATGTGTGGAAATAAAAAGAGCGTGGTTGAGAGAGCAGAAGAGGGTGTTTTGAAATGGTTTGGGCACATGGAGAGAATGAGTGAGGAAAGATTGACCAAGAGGATATATGTGTCGGAGGTGGAGGGAACGAGGAGAAGAGGGAGACCAAATTGGAGGTGGAAAGATGGAGTGAAAAGGATTTTGTGTGATCGGGGCCTGAACATGCAGGAGGGTGAAAGGAGGGCAAGAAATAGAGTGAATTGGAGCGATGTGGTATACAGGGGTTGACGTGCTGTCAGTGGATTGAATCAAGGCATGTGAAGCGTCCGGGGTAAACCATGGAAAGCTGTGTAGGTATGTATATTTGCGTGTGTGGACGTGTGTATGTACATGTGTATGGGGGGGGGTTGGGCCATTTCTTTCGTCTGTTTCCTTGCGCTACCTCGCAGACGCGGGAGACAGCGACAAGGTATAAAAAAAAAAAAAAAAAAAAAAAAAATATATATATATATATATATATATATATATATATATATATATATATATATATATATATATATATATATATATATATATATTGTCCCTGGGGATAGGGGAGAAAGAATACTTCCTACGTATTCCCTGCGTGTCGTAGAGGGCGACTAAAAGGGAAGGGAGCGGGGGGCTGGAAATTCTCCTCTCTCGTTTTTTTTTTCCAAAAGAAGGAACAGAGAAGGGGGCCAAGTGAGGATATTACCTCTTAGGCGCAGTCCTCTGTTCTTAACGCTACCTCGCTAATGCGGGAAATGGCGAATAGTATGAAAAAGATATATATATATATATATATATATATATATATATATATATATATATATATATATATATATATATATATATATATATATATATATATATATATATGTATATATATATATATATATATATATATATATATATATATATTTATATATATATATATATATATATATATATATATATATATATATATATATATATATATATATATTCCGCATTAGCAAGGTAGCGTTAAGAACAGAGGACTGAGCCTAAGAGGTAATATCCTCACTTGGCCCCCTTCTCTGTTCCTTCTTTTGGAAAAAAAAAACGAGAGAGGAGAATTTCCAGCCCCCCGCTCCCTTCCCTTTTAGTCGCCCTCTACGACACGCAGGGAATACGTAGGAAGTATTCTTTCTCCCCTATCCCCAGGGATAATATATATATATATATATATATATATATATATATATATATATATATATATATATATATATATATATATTTTTTTTTTTATACTTTGTCGCTGTCTCCCGCGTTTGCGAGGTAGCGCAAGGAAACAGACGAAAGAAATGGCCCAACCCCCCCCATACACATGTATATACATACGTCCACACACGCAAGTATACATACCTACACAGCTTTCCATGGCTTACCCCAGACGCTTCACATGCCTTGATTCAATCCACTGACAGCACGTCAACCCCGGTATACCACATCGCTCCAATTCACTCTATTCCTTGCCCTCCTTTCACCCTCCTGCATGTTCAGGCCCCGATCACACAAAATCTTTTTCACTCCATCTTTCCACCTCCAATTTGGTCTCCCTCTTCTCCTTGTTCCCTCCACCTCCGACACATATATCCTCTTGGTCAATCTTTCCTCACTCATCCTCTCCATGTGCCCAAACCACTTCAAAACACCCTCTTCTGCTCTCTCAACCACGCTCTTTTTATTTCCACACATCTCTCTTACCCTTACGTTACTCACTCGATCAAACCACCTCACACCACACATTGTCCTCAAACATCTCATTTCCAGCACATCCATCCTCCTGCGCACAACTCTATCCATAGCCCACGCCTCGCAACCATACAACATTGTTGGAACCACTATTCCTTCAAACATACCCATTTTTGCTTTCCGAGATAATGTTCTCGACTTCCACACATTCTTCAAGGCCCCCAGAATTTTCGCCCCCTCCCCCACCCTATGATCCACTTCCGCTTCCATGGTTCCATCCGCTGCCAGATTCACTCCCAGATATCTAAAACACTTCACTTCCTCCAGTTTTTCTCAATTCAAACTCACCTCCCAATTGACTTGACCCTCAACCCTACTGTACCTAATAACCTTGCTCTTATTCACATTTACTCTTAACTTTCTTCTTCCACACACTTTACCAAACTCAGTCACCAGCTTCTGCAGTTTCTCTCATGAATCAGCCACCAGCGCTGTATCATCAGCGAACAACAACTGACTCACTTCCCAAGCTCTCTCATCCCCAACAGACTTCATACTTGCCCCTCTTTCCAAAACTCTTGCATTTACCTCCCTAACAACCCCATCCATAAACAAATTAAACAACCATGGAGACATCACACACCCCTGCCGCAAACCTACATTCACTGAGAACCAATCACTTTCCTCTCTTCCTACACGTACACATGCCTTACATCCTCGATAAAAACTTTTCACTGCTTCTAACAACTTTCCTCCCACACCATATATTCTTAATACCTTCCACAAAACATCTCTATCAACTATATATATATGTATATATATATATATATATATATATATATATATATATATATATATATATATATATATATATATATATATATAAATATATATATATATATATATATATATATATATATATATATATATATATATATATAAGATGCTAGACTCCCCAGGAGGCCAACCGGCCCATACTAGACGGGTCCTTCCTACAATCATCGTCCACAGGACAGAGGACTGAGAGTACTCGCCAGGTGTATCCTGTGTCCTTCAAGGAGAGTAAGAGGAACAGTAGCGAAGGGAATAGAACTCCTCCCCTTCTGTATCATATTTTTCCAGATTAGAAACAGAATAAAGAGCTACTGTTTTGTTTTCTATATATATATATATATATATATATATATATATATATATATATATATATATATATATATATATATATATATATATATATATTTATTTATTTATTTATTTTGCTTTGCTGCTGTCTCCCGCGTTTGCGAGGTAGCGCAAGGAAACAGACGAAAGAATGGCCCAACCCACCCACATACACATGTATATACATACATGTCCACACACGCAAATATACATACCTATACATCTCAATGTATACATATGTATACACACACAGACATATACATATATACACATGTACATAATTCATACTGTCTGCCTTTATTCATTCCCATCGCCACCTCGCCACGCATGAAATAACAATCCCCTCCCTCCTCATGTGTGTGAGGTAGCGCTAGGAAAAGACAACAAAGGCCCCATTCGTTCACACTCAGTCTCTAGCTGTCATGTAATAATGCACTGAAACCACTGTTCCCTTTCCACATCCAGGCCCCACAGAACTTTCCATGGTTTACCCCAAACGCTTCACATGCCCTGGTTCAATCCATTGACAGCACGTCGACCCCGGTATACCACATCGTTCCAATTCACGCTATTCCTTGCACGCCTTTCACCCTCCTGCATGTTCAGGCCCCGATCACTCAAAATTTATATATATATATATATATATATATATATATATATATATATATATATATATATATATATATATATATATATCCCGCGTTAGCGAGGTAGCGTTAAGAGCAGAGGACTGAGCCTTTGAGGGAACATCCTCACTTGGCCTCCTTCTCTGTTCCTTCTTTTGGAAAATTAAAAACGGGAGGGGAGGATTTCCAGCCCCCCCGCTCCCTTCCCTTTTAGTCGCCCTCTACGACACGCAGGGAATACGTGGGAAGTATTCTTTCTCCCCTATCCTCAGGTATATATTTTTTTTTTTCTTTTTTTTGCTTTGTCGCTGTCTCCCGCGTTTGCGAGGTAGCGCAAGGAAACAGACGAAAGAAATGGCCCAACCCACCCCCATACACATGTATATACATACGTCCACACACGCAAATATACATACCTACACAGCTTTCCATGGTTTACCCCAGACGCTTCACATGCCTTGATTCAATCCACTGCCAGCACGTCAACCCCGGTATACCACATCGCTCCAAATCACTCTATTCCTTGCCCTCCTTTCACCCTCCTGCATGTTCAGGCCCCGATCACACAAAATCTTTTTCACTCCATCTTTCCACCTCCAATTTGGTCTCCCTCTTCTCCTCGTTCCCTCCACCTCCGACACATATATTCTCTTGGTCAATCTTTCCTCACTCATTCTCTCCATGTGCCCGAACCATTTCAAAACACCCTCTTCTGCTCTCTCAACCACGCTCTTTTTATTTCCACACATCTCTCTTACCCTTACGTTACTTACTCGATCAAACCACCTCACACCACATATTGTCCTCAAACATCTCATTTCCAGCACATCCATCCTCCTGCGCACAACTCTATCCATAGCCCACGCCTCGCAACCATACAACATTGTTGGAACCGCTATTCCTTCAAACATAACCATTTTTGCTTTCCGAGATAATGTTCTCGACTTCCACACATTCTTCAAGGCTCCCAGAATTTTCGCCCCCTCCCCCACCCTATGATCCACTTCCGCTTCCATGGTTCCATCCGCTGCCAGATCCACTCCCAGATATCTAAAACACTTCACTTCCTCCAGTTTTTCTCCATTCAAACTCACCTCCCAATTGACTTGACCCTCAACCCTACTGTACCTAATAACCTTGCTCTTATTCACATTTACTCTTAACTTTCTTCTTTCACACACTTTACCAAACTCAGTCACCAGCTTCTGCAGTTTCTCACATGAATCAGCCACCAGCGCTGTATCATCAGCGAACAACAACTGACTCACTTCCCAAGCTCTCTCATCCCCAACAGACTTCATACTTGCCCCTCTTTCCAAAACTCTTGCATTCACCTCCCTAACAACCCCATCCATAAACAAATTAAACAACCATGGAGACATCGCACACCCCTGCCGCAAACCTACATTCACTGAGAACCAATCACTTTCCTCTCTTCCTACACGTACACATGCCTTACATCCTCGATAAAAACTTATCACGGCTTCTAACAACTTTCCTCCCACACCATATATTCTTAATACCTTCCACAGAGCATCTCTATCAACTCTATCATATGCCTTCTCCAGATCCATAAATGCTACATACAAATCCATTTATCCAGATCCATAAATGCTACATACAAATCCATTTGCTTTTCTTCTTCCCCAATCTGATGCTCTGTACATGCCTTCACCCTCTCAATCAATATCCTCCCATATAATTTACCAGGAATACTCAACAAACTTATACCTCTGTAATTTGAGCACTCACTCTTATCCCCTTTGCCTTTGTACAATGGCATATATATATATATATATATATATATATATATATATATATATATATATATATATATATATATATATATATATATATATATATATATATATATATATATATATATATATCTTGATTATTATCATCACTATCAGTATAATGATCATCATTATTAGTATTAATATCCCCTTCATCACTATCTGTATAATGATCATCATTATTAAAGTAGTATTAATATCCCCTTCATCACTATATGTCATATTCGTCATCATTTTCATCATCATATCATCATTTCGTCATTCCCATTATCAGTATCATTATCATCTTCCTTATCATTATCATTATCATGCTCTTGATCATCATCATCATCATTATCATCATCATCATCATGCTCAGCATCATACTCTTGATCATCACCATTATCATCACTATCTTCAACAACGATGTATCATCATTTCTCAACACTATCATCACCATTATCATCACTATCAAATTCGTTTCACGTCACGCAACACGTGACTCACCATCACCACATCATTTTACCTCCACCGAACACATAACTCACTACACATCACCATCCTTGATATGAAACCAATACGAAAGAATTGGCTGCAAACAGCAACGGACCACTGGGTCTCGTCGGAGCTAACTTGTGGATACTGGGAGACAGGAGAAACACACACACACACACACACACACACACACACACACACACACACACACACACACATTAATGTTGCAAGAACAGGAAAGTAAACGCAAGATTTAGAAATATGTGATTGAAGAAGATACAAATAACGTCACAACCATGGACTTGAAGCGAAGTATTTCTCAAGGCTGTTCTTAAACGACTCTACGATATTGGTCTCAAACTGCTCGTACATATAAATCGCCTCACATGTTGGTTGGTCCTCCTATACATGAAAGAGTTCTTCGTCTCATTCGAGGTAAAACGTTTACCCACGAGTTGGTATCCATCACTCTTGGTGAAATCAGGCAAATTTAGGCATAACTGACCTCGTAGATCGAGACTATCAAAGCCTTGGATAATATTAAGTACCTGGGTTGCATTACCTCTTGACCTTCTCTCTCTGTTCTAAGCAAAAGAAGTTGGCTGGTCGGCTCTTATAGCATCTCCTTCTGAGTTCGGGAATCATCTTGGTAGCTCGCCACTGTACTCTCTCTCTCTCTCTCTCTCTCTCTCTCTCTCTCTCTCTCTCTCTCTCTCTCTCTCTCTCTCTCTCTCTCTCTCTCTCTCTCTCTCTCTCTCTCTCTCTCTCTCTCTCTCTCTCTCTCTCTCTCTCTCTCTCTCTCTCTCTCTCTCTCTCTCTCCTTTTCTTTTTCCTTTATGCAGTTAGTTTTACCAAAACTTATCGCAATATTCAAAGTGGGGAAGCAGCAGAGCATGGTAAAGAGTTAGAATCAGTTTCTTAGATAAGAACGCTCTGCCTTTGACGTATAGAATCCTCTAACTCATTTGACCGTCTTCTCTCGAACGATGGCATCTCTAAGTTACCAGCTACGGAGGTCAAGATAACTGGACGATAATTTCCAAGATGGAAAGTATAACCTGTATAGAATCTTAGAAATACACTGACAGACTGTGGACCACATGGAACTTTTCCCTGTAACAGGTGATGGATTAAGACATCCAGCCAAGGACATAACGGTCTTCATTTCAGCTTCTTCCACTGTGCTCAGATAATGACCTGCCATCGTATTGACCTTCATACCCTTTTAATGGTCGCGATTTAACTTGTGTCTATATGTAGATATGTCACGAATGTTCTCCTCCACTAATGATGGGACTGGATCTGAGTTACTTGATGGCTTCACTTGTAAATTGGATTGTGTGTGTGTGTGTATATATATATATATATATATATATATATATATATATATATATATATATATATATATATATATATATATATTACTTTCTGTATTACTTTCCAAAAGGAGGATCAGAGGAAAGACCCAGATGGGATCTTTTATCTTCTTAAGCTCACTCATTTGTTCTGGACGCTACCTCACTCACGCTGGGAACAGAAAACAAGTACATATATAAATATATATTTTCTTTTTTCTTTCAAACTATTCGCCATTTCCCGCTTTAGCGAGGTAGCGTTAAGAACAGAGGACTGGGCCTTTTTTGGAATATCTTCACCTGGCCCCCTCTGTTCCTTCTTTTGGAAAATTAAAAAAAAAAAAAATATATATATATATATATATATATATATATATATATATATATATATATATATATATATATAAATAGATAGATAGATAGATAGGTAGATAGATAGATGTATATGATGATCAACCTTGTTCGTGATGAAAGTTATGAAGATGAAGTCGCAGCTCACTCGGAGTTCATACGATTTTAATTAAGGTAATTTTTCTGTACATGTGACACGACATGTTCCGTGGAGACATGTGACACGACATGTTCCGTGGAGACATGTGACACGACATGTTCCGTGGAGACATGTGACACGACATGTTCCGTGGAGACATGTGGCACGACATGTTCCGTGGAGACATGTGACACGACATGTTCCGTGGAGACATGTGGCACGACATGTTCCGTGGAGACATGTGGCACGACATGTTCCGTGGAGACATGTGGCACGACATGTTCCGTGGAGACATGTGGCACGACATGTTCCGTGGAGACATGTGGCACGACATGTTCCGTGGAGACATGTGGCACGACATGTTCCGTGGAGACATGTGGCACGACATGTTCCGTGGAGACATGTGGCACGACATGTTCCGTGGAGACATGTGGCACGACATGTTCCGTGGAGACATGTGGCACGACATGTTCCGTGGAGACATGTGGCACGACATGTTCCGTGGAGACATGTGGCACGACATGTTCCGTGGAGACATGTGACACGACATGTTCCGTGGAGACATGTGGCACGACATGTTCCGTGGAGACATGTGGCACGACATGTTCCGTGGAGACATGTGGCACGACATGTTCCGTGGAGACATGTGGCACGACATGTTCCGTGGAGACATGTGCACGACATGTCCGTTGATGTGGATGTCGTGGAGACATGTGGCACGACATGTTCCGTGGAGACATGTGGCACGACCATGTTCCGTGGAGACATGTGGCACGACATGTTCCGTGGAGACATGTGGCACGACATGTTCCGTGGAGACATGTGGCACGACATGTTCCGTGGAGACATGTGGCACGACATGTTCCGTGGAGACATGTGGCACGACATGTTCCGTGGAGACATGTGGCACGACATGTTCCGTGGAGACATGTGCACGACATGTTCCGTGGGAGACATGTGGCACGACATGTTCCGTGGAGACATGGGCACGATGTTCGTGGGACATGTGCACGCAGTTCCGTGGACATGTGCACGACATGTTCGTGGAGACATGTGGCACGACTGTTCCGTGGAGACATGTGGCACGACTGTTCCGTGGAGACTGTGCACGACTGTTCCGTGGGACATGTGCACGACATGTTCGTGGAGACATGTGGCACGACATGTTCGTGGAGACATGTGCACGACATGTTCTGGAGACATGTGCAGGGCATGTTCGTGAGACATGCACGCATGTTCCGTGGAGACATGTGGCACGCATGTTGTGGAGACTGTGGAGAATGTTCTGGAGACATGGGCACGACATGTTCCGTGGAGAATGTGGACGACATGTCGTGGGACATGTGGCACGACATTTCGTGGAGAATGTGGACGACATGTTCGTGGAGATGTGCACGACATGTCCGGGGACAGTGCACGACTGTTCCGTGGAGACATGGAACAGTTCCGTGACATGTGCAGACATGTCGTGAGCACGACATGTTCCGTGGAGACATGTGGCACGACATGTTCCGTGGAGACATGTGACACGACATGTTCCGTGGAGACATGTGGCACGACATGTTCCGTGGAGACATGTGGCACGACATGTTCCGTGGAGACATGTGACACGACATGTTCCGTGGAGACATGTGACACGACATGTTCCGTGGAGACATGTGGCACGACATGTTCCGTGGAGACATGTGGCACGACATGTTCCGTGGAGACATGTGACACGACATGTTCCGTGGAGACATGTGACACGACATGTTCCGTGGAGACATGTGGCACGACATGTTCCGTGGAGACATGTGGCACGACATGTTCCGTGGAGACATGTGGCACGACATGTTCCGTGGAGACATGTGGCACGACATGTTCCGTGGAGACATGTGGCACGACATGTTCCGTGGAGACATGTGGCACGACATGTTCCGTGGAGACATGTGACACGACATGTTCCGTGGAGACATGTGGCACGACATGTTCCGTGGAGACATGTGGCACGACATGTTCCGTGGAGACATGTGGCACGACATGTTCCGTGGAGACATGTGGCACGACATGTTCCGTGGAGACATGTGGCACGACATGTTCCGTGGAGACATGTGGCACGACATGTTCCGTGGAGACATGTGGCACGACATGTTCCGTGGAGACATGTGACACGACATGTTCCGTGGAGACATGTGGCACGACATGTTCCGTGGAGACATGTGGCACGACATGTTCCGTGGAGACATGTGGCACGACATGTTCCGTGGAGACATGTGGCACGACATGTTCCGTGGAGACATGTGGCACGACATGTTCCGTGGAGACATGTGGCACGACATGTTCCGTGGAGACATGTGGCACGACATGTTCCGTGGAGACATGTGGCACGACATGTTCCGTGGAGACATGTGGCACGACATGTTCCGTGGAGACATGTGACACGACATGTTCCGTGGAGACATGTGGCACGACATGTTCCGTGGAGACATGTGGCACGACATGTTCCGTGGAGACATGTGGCACGACATGTTCCGTGGAGACATGTGGCACGACATGTTCCGTGGAGACATGTGACACGACATGTTCCGTGGAGACATGTGGCACGACATGTTCCGTGGAGACATGTGGCACGACATGTTCCGTGGAGACATGTGGCACGACATGTTCCGTGGAGACATGTGGCACGACATGTTCCGTGGAGACATGTGGCACGACATGTTCCGTGGAGACATGTGGCACGACATGTTCCGTGGAGACATGTGACACGACATGTTCCGTGGAGACATGTGACACGACATGTTCCGTGGAGACATGTGACACGACATGTTCCGTGGAGACATGTGGCACGACATGTTCCGTGGAGACAATCCACCTCATCATCAGGCGCCAGTACTTAGCAAAGTTATTTACATCCCAACACGTCGCACTTGGTTTCCGCCGTCCAACACCATTCTGTATAGGTCAGGCACTGCCTGCTTTGTCTGGCAGTTACCGTTGTAAGGGAGAGTGATTCAGGGCGGGTCACGTGGCGGGGGTTGACCTGGGTTACTGGGTGTGTCTTGAACAACTTTTTTTGTTATAGTGTTTTGTCAATTCCTTCATAATGATTTGGTTCGACGAGTGAAATAAAAACTTGTTTGTGATGAAATTAGACGGGGAGACCCCCCCAACCCCATGACCTTCCTTCTCCCCCCCCTCCAACCCACCCACCCCTGCATGACTGTGTCGAGTCTGGTGTTGACTGGTCAAGAAATGTGGGAAGGGTCGGGATAGGGAAGGGGGACAGAAATTCCCTCTTTCTATGAAAAGTAGAAAAGCGGTCCAAAATCCCCAACCCCTTGTATGGCCATCTTCGTGCACTCCTGTACAACTGTTGCAAGAAATGTGGAAACTAATACAGGCCTCCACCCCGGGGCCCGGGGTCTGTGGAAGAACCTTGGGCCGTTAAGAGACTTGGGGTCTATGAAGGGACCCCTGGTCGTCAAGAGACCCAGGGTCTGTGAGGGGACCCATGGTCCGTCAAGACACCCAGGGTCTGTGAGGGGACCCATGGTCCGTCAAGAGACTTGGAGTCTGTGAAGGGACCCATGGTCCGTCAAGAGACCCGGGGTGTGTGAAGGGACCCATGGTCCGTCAAGACACCCAGGGTCTGTGAGGGGACCCATGGTCCGTCAAGAGACCCGGGGTCTGTGAAGGGACCCATGGTCCATTAAGAGACCCAGGGTCTGTGAAGGTAACGGTGGCCCGTCAAGAGACCTTGGGTTTTTTCCTCTCTCTTCTAAATCCTGCGTCATGTCATCTCAACAGTACAGCGGAAACTCACATCCTCACTTCCTCACCGTTACTTGTAAGTTTGCTTTGTCCATGAGTTTATGGTCGTCCTGATCAAGATTCCTTTTTATCTGAGTCTTAAAAGTTTACAGAGAGAGAGAGAGAGAGAGAGAGAGAGAGAGAGAGAGAGAGAGAGAGAGAGTCACATGCTTACCTAATGGCGTCCTAGCTAGGTCTTTTCGTTGTATATCAACTAACATATATTTCTTTCTTGTATATAGCATGATGATATGATTATTACACGAAAGTGCACTTGGGAACTGATCGTGTTTCAATTTCCCGTGAACTCATATGAATATATCCCTGGGGATTGGGGATTAAGAATACTTTCCACGTATTCCCTGCGTGTCGTAGAAGGCGACTAAAAGGGGAGGGAGCGGGGGCTGGAAATCCTCCCCTCTCATTTTTTTTTTTTTAATTTTTCAAAAGGAGGAACAGAGGGGGCCAGGTGAGGATAGTCCACAAAGGCCCAGTCCTCTGTTCTTAACGCTACCTCGCTGACGCGGGAAATGGCGAATATGTATGAAAAAAAAATTCATATGTGTGTATATATATATTTCTTTTTCTTTCTTTTAAACTATTCGCCATATATATATATTATTTAGATTAAATCACTAGACATGAATCGTTATATGTAGATGATATCATCACTGCTTAGGAATATAGATCAGGCACAGAGTTATAGTTCTTTAACACTTTTAAATTCACTCGCTCCTAGTATTATCTTGACAATAGAACGGGAAACAGAGAGGGAAGCTCCCATCTTTGGCCATTATGATCCCAAGAGGAGAGAGAGGGCATTGGATCTCACAATACTTAGGAAGACGTTCACATTTTTTAGCAATTATCCTAGACAAATTAAGGAAAGATTTTGCGTCGCGATTACTGCTTAAAAGACTTGAGAATACGAAGCCAACAATATTTGAAACATTATTTTAGACACAGTAAAATTCCGGCCGAAAAAGATAGAGTTTGCTAATGTTGTTGTGTGTACAGTAGAGGGGAGACCAAATTGGATGGATGGAGTGAAAAAGATTTTGAGTGATCCGGGCTTGAACATGCGGGAGGTTGAAAGGTGTGCATGGGGCTGAGTGAACTGGTACGATTTGGTATACAGGAGTCGAGGTAGTGTCAACAGACGGCCAAATTTGGCCAAAACAAACTTTGATCATGTTGAAGCGCCGACGACTCAGGAATTTGATACCGAAATAGGAATTTAATACTCAAAAACGTCAAAAAAATACCATATAACCAAGTACCATGTTTTATGATCAGAGATCTTCAGTCAGAAAATAATTCTTAAACGATCTTTATCTCAGCAATGTTTCCAGAGGCCTGGTTAATGTATACGAAAGGAGGACACAAGATGGTAATCCTAGGGTATATAACATTCCTTGTAGTAACTGGAACATGGCATGTACAGGTCAAGCTGGTCGTAACCTAGAATCTTTGCATTGTTGAATACCAGAGATCAGTTAGATCCAGCCCAGATAACTTCACAATTTGTGAGCAAGTCTGTAGTGAAGGTTGCATAAAGATTCGAATAATTCCTCAGTGTCATATAAATCAAACTAGAGTAGAAGCTGCACTTATTGCCCATGAAGGCAATATCAACCTCTCGTTTCGTCAGTCGATTGGTTGGGAAGGATATTCAATGTATGTGAAGTTCATGTTGAAGTGCCTGAGGATTGACGGAATGCCTGCTCAGTGCCATTGTACAAAGGCAAAGGAGATAAAGGCGAGTGTTCAAATCCCGGAGGCCAAACAGCTCGCGTTCAGCTGCTTATCCCCTCCTAAACCCATGAGAGGTCATGTGACCTGACCTCACTATGCCTAATTAACTCACTTTCTTTATACCAGACTTTCTGTTTTGTAGCTAATGTAAAGCCAGTTTCCGAAAGTTTTAGAGTATGGATCGAAATACAGAGCTCCCAGAGTTCTCCATGAGGGGCGAGCGGTTAGCCTTCTCAACTACTACGCAAAGTTCCCGGGTTCGAGTCCTTGCTGTTGGAGGGCATTATGAGTTCTATGAAAGTGAGCGTTCATGTGCAATATATATATATATATATATATATATATATATATATATATATATATATTTCCCTGGGGAAAGGGGATTAAGAATACTTCCCACGTATTCCCTGCGTGTCGTAGAAGGCGACTAAAAGGGGAGGGAGCGGGGGAGTGGAAATCCTCCCCTCTCGTTTTTTTTTTTTTTAATTTTCCAAAAGGAGGAACAGAGGGGGGCCAGGTGAGGATATTCCACAAAGGCTCAGTCCTTTGTTCTTAACGCTACCTCGCTAACGCGGGAAATGGCGAATAGTTTAAAAGAAAAAAAGGAATATATATATATATATATATATATATATATATATATATATATATATATATATATTTTTTTTTCATACGATTCGCCATTTCCCGCATTTGCGAGGTAGCGTTAAGAACAGAGGACTGGGCCTTAGAGGGAAAATCCTCACCTGGCCCCCTTCTCTGTTCCTTCTTTTGGAAAATAAAAAAAAAACGAGAGGGGAGGATTTCCAGCCACCCGCTCCCTCCCCTTTTAGTCGCCTTCTACGACACGCAGGGAATACGTGGGAAGTATTCTTTCTCCCCTATCCCCAGGGATAATATATATATATATATATATATATATATATATATATATATATATATATATATATATATATATATATATATATATATATATATATATATATATATTGTGTGACATTGATTTTATAGCTGTTACTGAAATAAAATCAGTGTTAGAATGAATATAATGATAGCTATGACTACAATGATAATAAATACGGTCATAATGATAATATGTGCTACGTCGTCTGCTGTATATACTGAGTAATAATGCACAATACAGCTGTACAGTGGAAGGCAATAGTGTCAAGGTGGCGGGTGAGTGCCAGTGTATGTGTGCCACTGGGCTAGGTACACCCTGGTTCTTCACTTGTGTTCTGCGGGTCCCGTGTTCCACATCATGAATAACTTAGTGAACCACGGCACGAGAGGCTAGTGTCCCGAGTGGCTGGTCCAGCTTAAGCATGACTTGATAAGAAGGAGTGACTGGACTATACCATTAGTGCATGATTAATGAAGGCCATAGTCTTCCCACTTCCATTTTTGGAGGACTTCATTGAACTGGTCCCAGGTTCTCACCCAAGATCATACCCTCGGTATACAAGCCTTCAGCAGAGATGTTGACCTGGTACACTAGTTTTCAACCAGGATGGTAGACTGTACAAATGTCTATCTGGTACACTAGTTTTCAACCAGGATGGTAGACTGTACAAATGTCTATCTGGTACACTAGTTTTCAACCAGGATGGTAGACTGTACAAATGTCTATCTGGTACACTAGTTTTCAACCAGGATGGTAGACTGTACAAATGTCTATCTGGTACACTAGTTTTCAACCAGGATGGTAGACTGTACAAATGTCTATCTGGTACACTAGTTTTCAATCAAGATGGTAGACTGTACAAATGTCTATCTGGTGCATTAGTTTTCAAATAAGATGGTAAACTGTGTAAATGTCTACCATGCAGTCTTGTTCGCATTGTTTACAGGTTTACAACGAAGGTTTTAAGGTGGTATACATGTTGTAGTCGATATATTGATTAACTTGGTATTCAGGTTAACCTTGTATGTACTTTAACATTGGGTACAGGTCTTCAATCGAGATATTAACCAGATTTACAATTTTACCTGGTTTGCAGGTTTTCAGGGTAAACCCTCATACAGATTAACCAGGTATCCAGGTTAGCCAGGTATACAGGTTAACCAGGTACACAGGTTAACTTAGTATACTGGTTAATCGGGTATACAGGTTAACCAGGTATACAGGTTAACCTAGTATACAGGCTAACCAGGTGTACAGGTTAACCAGGTATACAGGTTAACCTAGTATACAGGCTAACCAGGTGTACAGGTTAACCAGGTATACGAGTAACCAAGTGTGCAGATTAACCTTGTATGTAGGTTAACTTAGTATACATGTTAGTCCGGCACACAAATTAACCTGGTATTCAAGTTAACTTAGATGACGGGTATAATCGGTTTACAGTTTAACTTACAAATCAGGTAAACCAGGTATACAGGTTAACCCAGTACACAGGTTAACCCGTATTACAGGTTAATCTAATGAAAAGCAGTTATTCAAATTAACCCAGTTAATCTCAGTGTACAGGTAAACCCGTTATACAGGTTGACCCAGTATACATGTAAACCCAGTATACAGGTAAACCTAGTATAAGGTAAATGTAGTATACAAGTAAACCCGGTATACACGCCTCACCTTTCTCTCCCAGCTACAAAGATTCCTAAATAAGCTCAATGTTTTTTTCTGAGTTAAATATTAGATAGAATACGAGTTTCCTTTTTGTGAATTTTTGCAATTTTCTTTTAATAACGTTTAATTATCTTTTGCAGTCGTTTATTACAGCTCAAGATAAGAATAGAACCGCGGTCCTGAAAGCTGGGATCGGTGTGGGATGTTGGGATTGTCCCAGTGGTGGGTCAGAGGAGGTCATAATCTGACCTCTCTCTCTCTCTCTCTCTCTCTCTCTCTCTCTCTCTCTCTCTCTCTCTCTCTCTCTCTCTCTCTCTCTCTCTCTCTCTCTCTCTCTCTCTCTCTCTCTCTCTCTCTCTCTCTCTCCTCCCCAAGTCATGACCTGAACCTCGTGCCTCTGTTGTATCACACTCTCCCCCTCAGGTCATGACCTGACCTCATCTCCTTCTAACCATATCAAACATCTCCCCCCTCCCCCCCCCCCTCCAATCTACCCCAGCTCATAACTGAACGTGTTTGAACACCGTCTCTAGAACATGTTCTCCCGCCTCTCATATTCCCAGTATGTGACGATCACTCAGCTACCCGTGCATGAACCAGTCTGCCACTGTTTTCTTCACAATGGATTCATCCGTCCGTCTACTTGCGTGCGTCGCTGTGCCAACATCAACCGTGTTATGGGACTCATTGCCATCCACTCCAGGTGACCAGGAGGGAGAGAAATTCACACAGGAGCAAACCCAAGTGACGCGCTGGGTCAGAAAAGTCACAGCAACTTGCACCCGACACCAGCCTCCCTTCTGTTATATCAGCACACCTCTTCTGCTTATGTAGATCCAGATGAAGATTCTCTGTACAATGTCCAGCTTCCGAACCTCGAGACGATAAAAAAACAAAAGAAACCTTAGTAGATTTAGAAAAAATATATTTATAATCAGGTCGGATGTGGGTAAATATTACTTCTGGAATAAAGTAGTAGATGTATGGAAGCAGCTGCCAAGTACAGTAATGGAAAATAGGTCTTTAGGAAGCTTTACACGAAGGCTGGATGATGTGTTTATGGGTTTAGGTGGTTGGAGGATAGACTCAGGACCTCAAGCAGTGTCCTCACTTGTTACCTTCTTATGTACCTATTTAGTTAGTCCAGACATTACGGAAATTAATGACTTGGTTCAAGACAATGAAGCCATGGCAAGAATTGTGAGAGATTCTTTTTTATACATTTGTATATTCAACAGGAAATACAACTCATGTCCTGATTCCAGTTCCATTTTTGAGAGAGGAAAACGTTTTCCAATATACTTACACAGAATATGTAAGTAAATAAAACGACAGATCCAGATACGTTGCATCCAAGGACACTGAAAGAGACGATAATTCATTTTTACTTTCAGTCATTCATTGGCTCCGGGAAATGTTCTAGAGGAATGGAAATGTGCTACTGATACTCAATAAAGGTACCAAATCACTGGCCTGAAATTATCGTCCAATTAGCTTAACGTCTGTGGTGTGTAAACTTATGGAAACCATCATTTTTCATAACATTGTAAACCGCTTACATGACCACCACTTAATAACTCTCATCATGGTGTTCGACGAGATCGTTCGAGTCTAACAAGTTTGCTTGATTTCCATAATGATATTATCAACATGTAGGATGATATTATCAACATGTAGGATGATATTATCAACATGTAGGATGATATTATCAACATGTAGGATGATATTATCAACATGTAGGATTATATTATCAACATGTAGGATGATATTATCAACATGTAGGATGATATTATCAACATGTAGGATGATATTATCAACATGTAGGATGATATTATCAACATGTAGGATGATATTATCAACATGTAGGATGATATTATCAACATGTAGGATGATATTATCAACATGTAGGATGATATTATCAACATGTAGGATTATATTATCAACATGTAGGATGATATTATCAACATGTAGGATGATATTATCAACATGTAGGATTATATTATCAACATGTAGGATGATATTATCAACATGTAGGATGATATTATCAACATGTAGGATGATATTATCAACATGTAGGATGATATTATCAACATGTAGGATGATATTATCAACATGTAGGATGATATTATCAACATGTAGGATGATATTATCAACATGTAGGATGATATTATCAACATGTAGGAGGATATTATCAACATGTAGGATAATATTATCAACATGTAGGATGATATTATCAACATGTAGGATTATATTATCAACATGTAGGATGATATTATCAACATGTAGGATGATATTATCAACATGTAGGATGATATTATCAACATGTAGGATGATATTATCAACATGTAGGAGGATATTATCAACATGTAGGATAATATTATCAACATGTAGGATGATATTATCAACATGTAGGATGATATTATCAACATGTAGGATGATATTATCAACATGTAGGATGATATTATCAACATGTAGGATGATATTATCAACATGTAGGATGATATTATCAACATGTAGGATTATATTATCAACATGTAGGATGATATTATCAACATGTAGGATGATATTATCAACATGTAGGATGATATTATCAACATGTAGGATGATATTATCAACATGTAGGAGGATATTATCAACATGTAGGATGATATTATCAACATGTAGGATGATATTATCAACATGTAGGATGATATTATCAACATGTAGGATGATATTATCAACATGTAGGATGATATTATCAACATGTAGGGTGATATTATCAACATGTAGGATAATATTATCAACATGTACGAGGACAGAAAACCAGTTAATGTCGCCTGCCTAGATTTCCACAAAGCATATTCTTGCATGCCAGACCCTCGCCAGCAGCCAAGACGTCCAAAACCTAACCTAACCAAGATGGCCTACTTGTTGCTGGCAGTCCGCGTCCATCCACACACACGCACGTTGCCCCCACATATTCAATAAAACATACGCTCGTCTGCGTATATCTAAATCTACGATGATCGTAGAATATTGGTTTATCTGAACAACGCGCGATTATTGAGTGAATGTGATACTAACTGATGTGTAGGAGTAAAAATGCTCTTTTCAAATGATATCATTTTTTTTATTGACGAAGGTATACTCAGCTATCATCCGGTTTACAGTGTGGTATACACATGTCCCGACCGTCTTATCTTTCGCTTCCCGTTCAGTTTGGTTGGATGGTGTGCGGGCAGGCAGCCACCTGACACTGCGGCCCACACAATACTGAGGTCGGATTACCCGCCCCCTTCACGGAAAGGCAGCTGGAGGACACGAGGTTAAGATTCGCAGGTTCCTCGGTGGAAGAGGGAAGGAGGTTGGCTCATGGTCACAGCCAGACCTGCAGTGTAGCGCTGTGGTGTCCTCACTATTGTATGTAGGAAGCAAGATAGGTACTTGAGATGGCTCTGTGGGTGAGGGAGAGGGAAGGGTCGTGGTGTGTGAGGCAATGTTGGTATCGGTACACGAGGGTATCCGGTGGGCAAGGCTGTCACCAGCACAAGCGATGGAGTTGGTTAAGGCGGGAGGCGGTGGTGGGAGTGAGTGGGAGGAGGAGCCAAACGTGTCAGTAAGGCAGGTGTTACTATGACAAGTGTGGTGAGGCAGGTGTTACTATGACAAGTGTGGTGAGGCAGGTGTTACTATGACAAGTGTGGTGAGGCAGGTGTTACCATGACAAGTGTGGTGAGGCAGGTGTTACTATGACAAGTGTGGGTGAGGCAAGTGTTACCATGACAAGTGTGGTGAGGCAGGTGTTACCATGACAAGTGTGGTGAGGCAGGTGTTACCATGACAAGTGTGGTGAGGCAGGTGTTACCAAGTGTGATGAGACAGGTGTATAAGACGTGTAGTGAGATAGGTATTATAAGACATGGAGTGAGGCAGGTGTTAGGAGACGTGTAGTGAGATAGATGTTAGAAGACGTGAGGGGAAGCAGGTGTTAAGATAAGTGTAGTCAAGCAGGTGTTCTAAGACGTGTAATGAGACAGGTGTGGGGAGAAGGGCGTGAAGAAAAGCTTCATGAGGCAGGTGTTATCCAGACGTGATGAGGCAGATGTCCTGATAAACTGTGCTGAGAGGCGTCGGATGAGAAAGAGTCTGGGGTACAGAGAGTGGGAACCTGGGTGGGGCTGTGGGAGTGGGACGCGTGTGGTGATGATGTGGACGACGGTAGAGGGAGGTGGACGAGGTGTCAGGGCGGGGGTCGATGTGCCTACAGGAAATAGGCTGATGGTGAGAAAATACGGTAAGCCAACAGACTCATCGACACAGAGACGCATGAAACTTGGGGAACTGAAGGGCGAATGGAATTGACCAAATGTCATGACAAATGTGTGTAAAAGTTGCGTCAAACAAGTGTGTAAAATGAGGATATGAGTAGAAGGTGTGTACATCAGGGGAAGAGGTGTGCAAAACTTAGATAAATAATTGAAGTGCGTAAATGAATGAGTAAAATGTATGTGGACTAAAGTTGTAAACAAAACAGGTAAAAAGAGTATGTCAAAAACTAAAAGAGGTATGTGAAAGAGAGGGATATCCAACAGGTGTGAGAATATATGGATAGGGGTAAATAGGGCCTGGGTTGACCTGTGTGGTGGAGTGACCTGGGCATGGCTGTAGCACAACAAGGTGACCTGGAGCGACCTGGAGGTGATCGTGGTGGAGATGGTTCAAGTCTCACTCACACCAAGAAGGTAAATCATATGTGATTTGGATTACATTACGTCAGTGCATTTCGGATTACATTACTTAAGTGCATCAAGGATTACATTACGTAAATGTTTACAGATTACATCACGTATTACGGATTACAATAAGCAAGTTTACTAAGGATTACATTGCGTGAGTGTATTACAGAATACATTATTTCCCATATTCTCGGTGGTGTTATGTAACACGGACGTAAGAATTTCGTACCTGTTACATAATCATCCTCGCGGGTATCGTAGAGATAATTCCTACGTCATTTATACGTCTACAGCAACGACAAAAAACGAGGCTTTTACTGAACACTTGAAGCAGATCATGGAAACGAACGAAGCACTTGCTGAACACATGAACCTGAGTATAGAAATGAACGAAGCATTTGCTGAATCCACGAACCTATTTGCGTGTGTAAGGGAGGGGCCACCCGCTTCAAAATGTTGTTCCATTTATAGAATTATCCTCGAGACCGCAGCTCTCACTGACTGAATCATCACACTTGGGACTGTAAATTAGAGATAGACACCCCAGGTCTTGACTTATGAACTTGTTCCTCATCATCGATCGTCTCTACTGGTTTAGAGGGTTTGTGTGGGAGGTGACGTGAGCCTCCCACTGCTCACTTCATCTCCATGTACCATAGAGGTGACTCACTGCCCTCACAGCCCAGCCCTCATAGTGGGCTGAGGTGAGCCCTGGTTGCCACACCCACAGCTGAGATGATTCATGAGACAACGTGGCAGTTCCCATGGACGGTGGCAGCTGGCTATTGCCAGAATGTCTGTTGTGTGTGTGTGTGTGTGTGTGTGTGTCAGGGCTTGCTGAATGTGGTGCTTGCGTTCATGTTTAGGGCTATTGTTGCTGTTTATGTGTGGTACGTGTTTACATGCATGTGGTGAATGTATTTGGTATATGTGTGATAGATGTTTCCGTGTGGATGATATAGTATATTCATGTGGAAGATGTTTACAGATAGATAGTATAGTAGATGTCTATAAGTAGATGGCGTGCTTATGTTATAGATGTTTATAAGCAGACAGTACATGTATATTCTGGCTGTGGTAAAGGTCACATATACTTTATGCCACTTATACTTATGGTAGATGGTCAAAGGGAGATTGCAGATGTGTGTGTGTGTGTGTGTGTGTGTGTGTGTGTGTGTGTGTGTGTGTGTGTGTGTGTGTTTCATGTTTGGAGCAGGTGATTCAAGGACATAGTTTAGATTCAATGAGATTGCAGTACGGACGAGAAAGTCCAGGAGATTAGGGCGTTGTGCGGTGGGCGGGGGGCGTGGCGTTGGCGCGGGGTGTGGAAGGAGAGGGGCGTGTCAATAGGACGGTGCGAGGGGAGGTGTGAGGAGGAGCGGAGTGGTGTAAGTAGGCACGACAGAGGCTTCGTGTAAGTGGTAGGGCGTGGCAGTAAGAGTGGCGTGAGGGTGGCAGGAAGGGTAGCGTGAGGGTGGCATGAAGGCAGCAGTAAGGGTGACGCGAGAGTGGTAGGAAAGGTGGCATGAGGGCGGCAGGGAAGGTGGAGTGTGGGTGGCAGCAAGATGGTGCCGTGTTAGGGGCGTGGCAGGCGCTCTTGGCCCGAGTCCTTGACACACTTCGGTGTTCAGGTGAAATGACAATAATGGCCACAGGAGGAATATGGTCAATAACCCTGTCATTAATGTGGATAATTAATCTACTGCTATAATTATGATACTTAACATTAGTTCTGAGTATGAAAGATATCACTAATGATGTAACGAGAGGAGTAAATATATCTTTTGTAACAAGCTAGACATGAGCAAGCACACGGGACATCAGTGGTGTTAGGATATCAGTGTAATGGTTTCTCTTGTACGTGTGTATGTATATACACCTAGGGTCGGATTTGAACCCTGGGAGGGATGTGGGGCCACCCCGGCCACACGAAAAGACATACTCACCTTGTGTAGCATACACACACACACACACACACACACACACACACACACACACACACACACACAACAGCACCTCTCACTACATGTAACAAGGCGGCCAAAGAATCTTTGTTAAACTTCTGTGCAATATGAAGGCACAATCTAGTTCAGTAAGTCACTCACGACCACCTCTATGGAAGGCTCTTACATAGAAATGGTTACAGAGAGGCAGAGTTCAAGGGTACATCTGGGCCCAAGCGAGAGTACGTTGGTCTATGTAAAGAGTGGGAGACACGGTGCATCCTGGGTGATCACAAACTCTATGTGACCCAGATCAGTAACTCTTAGCACTGAGTCAAGGGCATTACTGAACGATTGATGAGTTCCACTTGTGAATACGTGTGAGTTCACACTGCTGGGTCACTCTTTGATGGCTGGGTCATTGCTAGCCTCCCGGCTGAAGCATGAATAGATCACAGTGTCACGATAATTGGTCATACAGAGGTAGGGGTAATCAGTGTCAAAATAACTGGAAACGTAGAACTAGAGTTGGTCTACAATGAAGTTACTGTTGGCTATGAAGCAAATCAAGAATTTCCATGTCAAATGTTGCATATATCTACTTACACACTATGCACTTCTTACTACTATGCACGCTGCCACCTCCACACACACACACACACACACACACACACACACACACACACACACACACCAGTACCCCTCACTACACACGTCACTCCCTCTACACACACCCTTGCATTCCTCGCTATGCACGTCACTCCCTCCTCACACACACACACACACACACACACACACGCACACACACACACACACGTTACTTGCCCCTCCACTATAGTTTCCAGTGGTAGCTGTGAATTCGTCACCGCCTCGCCACCACGTCTCTAGCCTTATTCATCCTGTTCAGTATTCTGTGCTACCTCCTGTGGTCGTTCACAGCCCCGCCCCTCCTTTCCCAGTCGTATATATCCATTTATCCAGATCATTTGTAAGCAATGAGGCCATTTTCTATCCCCAGATGTCTCAAGAACGTTGTTACTTACGCCAGGTGAATCTTCACCAGTTTTAATTTTGCTATTTTTATATCCTCAGCCGTTCACTAGACCACTCCTTGGGCTATCTACGTCTCATCTTGTCCTCCCTACTCTCTCTTCTGGCCAGTTTTACCTCCCAGACTCTCACCAGATTCACTTTGGGCCATTTTTTTTCCCTCTAT
This sequence comes from Panulirus ornatus, assembly GCF_036320965.1. Classification (NCBI taxonomy): domain Eukaryota; kingdom Metazoa; phylum Arthropoda; class Malacostraca; order Decapoda; family Palinuridae; genus Panulirus; species Panulirus ornatus. The sequence goes on along the minus strand of NC_092252.1, from coordinate 25,038,950 downwards.
ATCTCTTAGTGCTCCTTCGTCTAACCATTTTCCACTAAACTCAGAGCCATTTTCACCCTAACTCTTCCTCACCGCACTCTACCCTGGGCATCTTCACAACCCATCATCCCCTCACTAGCACCTACCTTAGTCATCTTCACAACCCATCATCCCCTCACTAGCACCTACCTTAGTCATCTTCACAACCCATCATCCCCTCACTAGCACCTACCTTAGTCATCTTCACAACCCATCATACCCTATCTATCCTTTCCTCTAGTCTTCTTTCCAACCCATTGTCCCTTCACTATCTTCTCCCCCAATCATCTTCACAACCCGTCAGACCTTATCTATCCCTTCCTCTAGTCTTCTTCACAACTCATCATCCCCTCACCATCCTTTCCCCCAGTCATCTTTACCGCCCAGCCGTCCCTCATTATCCGCTCCCGTAGTAACAGTCTGGACCAAGACATACGACACTCTTCGTGGAACAGTAAACATTAGTGGACACTAGTGACGCTGTGTTCTGAATACTTCCTTTCTATTATTCATTCCTCCTGTGACACTACTCGGTGAATACTGACCTAGCTACGTCCCATTACGCTCTTATCATGGCCACATATTATCCAGGTCATCAGAGTCTGCCCTGAAGGTCTTCCAAGTCGGCCTTAAAGTCCTGCGAAATATACCCTAAAAGCTTTTGAAGTGTACCATGAAAGTGTTCGGTGTCAACCCTAAAAGTTTTCGAAGTTTACCCTGAAGGTTCTTCAAAGTCCGGCCTGAAGGTCTTCAAAGTTGCCCCGAAGATCTTCGAAGTCTTCCCTGAGAATCTTCGAAGTCTACCCTAAAGGTCTTCGAAACCTTCCCTAAAAGTCTTTGAAGTCTGCCTTGAAGATCTTCAACGTCTGCCCTAAAGGTCATCGAAGCCATCCCTTAATGGTTTTTTAAAGTTCATCCTCAAAATTTTTAAAGTTTTCTCTGAAATTAACGGTGGAAGCTTTCGATATGTTCCGTAAGTTGCTCTGTTGGCCTTTTGGAACATTGCATCACGCTGGTTGTTGCATGGTTATATGGACATAACCCAATCGACTGTCAGAATCATTAACGATCCTTAGTGTGAAATCATAACCACCAGTCGATGTTTTTAAAACGTTCTTCAGGTGTTCAAGATCTCCCGAAGATCGTACACGCCCTCAGTGCATGTGAGCTCCTCTGCCGATACGGTCATAAATACAATAGGTAAATGACGTAGTAATTGTATAAATGTTTGTATTCCTTCCCTTTGTAAGTCAACTATCCCAGTCCCTGAGTCTTGTGAACCCTGCATGACTGTTGATGAGAATATAAACATATTCAATATTGTTACACTCGAGTGAAAATAACGTTTTTCGTCAGGGATTGCATGAGGATGGCTGACATGCGCAGTTTGGTCCTCCGCTGAAGCGTTACCTGCGCAGCGGGTTGTACAACACAGCCCCCCCCCCTCCTCCCCCTCCCCCCTCCCCACCACCACCGTAAACCATGATAGTTTACACCCTCGACTTATAGAGTGTTTGGGAATCATGAGTTTACATCCTAGATTATGGAAGAAGCTAGTTGGAATATATTGCGGTTTTGATGAAATAGTTTACTGCCAAAATCTTTGCTAGAGTGGTTTACAGATATAACTTATGTCCATCATCATTTTACTTAGTGGTACAAGAGTTTAACATTGTGGTTTACTGATATAGAAAGATAAAGTCAATTCACATCCTAAATCATTTCAGTGATTTGTGACATGAGTTTTACATCCTGGATAATCCGAGTGATTAGCAGTAGCACATGACACTTAGAACTATTGAAATTGTTTGCCGTATGACTTTACACCCTGGATTAGTGAAATGAATTATGCTTGAAAAACGAAGTGGGGAACAGGACAAGTTTTCGCTTTGAATAATTGAAGAGATTAATAATAAGATTAACATTGGAACAATGAAGTGGCCGGCTGCACGCTGGAACACTGAAGTGGTTCACAGCATGAGTTTGTCACTTGAATTATTAAAGTGGTTGGTGATGTGTGAGTGACTCATGCATGCTGGTTCCTCACTAGTGGTTGGTGGTGTGTGAGTGACTCATGCATGCTGGTTCCTCACTAGTGGTTGGTGGTGTGTGAGTGACTCATGCATGCTGGTTCCTCACTAGTGGTTGGTGGTGTGTGAGTGACTCATGCATGCTGGTTCCTCACTAGTGGTTGGTGATGTGTGAGTGACTCATGCATGCTGGTTCCTCACTAGTGGTTGGTGGTGTGTGAGTGACTCATGCATGCTGGTTCCTCACTAGTGGTTGGTGGTGTGTGAGTGACTCATGCATGGTGGTTCCTCACTAGTGGTTGGTGGATGTGTGAGTGACTCATGCATGCTGGTTTCCTCACTAGTGGTTGGTGGTGTGTGAGTGACTCATGCATGGTGGTTCCTCACTAGTGGTTGGTGGTGTGTGAGTGACTCATGCATGCTGGTTCCTCACTAGTGGTTGGTGGTGTGTGAGTGACTCATGCATGCTGGTTCCTCACTAGTGGTTGGGTGGTGTCGTGAGTGACTCATGCATGGTGGTTCCTCACTAGTGGTTGGTGATGTGTGAGTGACTCATGCATGCTGGTTCCTCACTAGTGGTTGGTGGTGTGTGAGTGACTCATGCATGGTGGTTCCTCACTAGTGGTTGGTGGTGTGTGAGTGACTCATGCATGCTGGTTCCTCACTAGTGGTTGGTGGTGTGTGAGTGACTCATGCATGCTGGTTCCTCACTAGTGGTTGGTGATGTGTGAGTGACTCATGCATGGTGGTTCCTCACTAGTGGTTGGTGGTGTGTGAGTGACTCATGCATGTGGTTCCTCACTAGTGGTTGGTGATGTGTGAGTGACTCATGCATGGTGGTTCCTCACTAGTGGTTGGTGATGTGTGAGTGACTCATGCATGCTGGTTCCTCACTAGTGGTTGGTGATGTGTGAGTGACTCATGCATGGTGGTTCCTCACTAGTGGTTGGTGGTGTGTGAGTGACTCATACATGGTGGTTCCTCACTAGTGGTTGGTGATGTGTGAGTGACTCATGCATGCTGGTTCCTCACTAGTGGTTGGTGATGTGTGAGTGACTCATACATGGTGGTTCCTCACTAGTGGTTGGTGATGTGTGAGTGACTCATGCATGCTGGTTCCTCACTAGTGGTTGGTGATGTGTGAGTGACTCATACATGGTGGTTCCTCACCAGTGGTTGGTGGTGTGTGAGTGACATGGATGCTGGTTCCTCACTAGTGGTTGGTGGTGTGTGAGTGACTCATACATGGTGGTTCCTCACTAGTGGTTGGTGATGTGTGAGTGACTCATACATGGTGGTTCCTCACTAGTGGTTGGTGATGTGTGAGTGACTCATGCATGGTGGTTCCTCACCAGTGGTTGGTGGTGTGTGAGTGACATGGATGCTGGTTCCTCACTAGTGGTTGGTGATGTGTGAGTGACTCATACATGGTGGTTCCTCACTAGTGGTTGGTGATGTGTGAGTGACTCATGCATGCTGGTTCCTCATAATGGACAGTTAAACCTTTGACCTGTGCCTCCAAATTATGATCTCTGTCACACTTGCCATTTTCTTGTTATCTCTAAATTATCATCTCAGTCACCCTTCCCATTTTCTTCTCGTAAGACAGTGTCCTTCCATACCTTCTCTTTGATTTAATCTCACGCATGTTTATTGTTCCTAATTGCCTCCAGACTCAGTTTCCGGTCGATTTTCATTATCGTAAAATCATCATTGACCTCGCTATAATTAATTCAGCTATGAAAGGTTAAAGGTCATTTGATTATGAGAGACATGTTTGACAACCAAGGTATTGGCTGTTTTGCTCATGTTACCCCAGCCGTACCCTGCTTAGTGGGGTCTCTAGGTCAAAGGTCAGAGGTCATGTGGTCACTCGGTTGGAAGAAGCGAGTGATCTCGCGCCTAGAGTGGTTGCCAGTTTCCTTTTTAATGTTAACGTTGTGAGCACGACGGTACGAACCCTGAACACGACGGTACGAACCCTTAACACGACGGTACGATCCCTGAACACGACTGTACGAACCCTGAACACGACGGTACGAACCCTGAACACGACGGTACGAACCCTTAACACGACGGTACGAACCCTGAACACGACGGTACGATCCCTGAACACGACGGTACGAACCCTGAACACGACGGTACGAACCCTTAACACGACGGTACGATCCCTGAACACGACTGTACGAACCCTGAACACGACGGTACGAACCCTGAACACGACGGTACGAACCCTGAACACGACGGTACGAACCCTGAACACGACGGTACGATCCCTGAACACGACTGTACGAACCCTGAACACGACGGTACGAACCCTGAACACGACGGTACGAACCCTGAACACGACTGTACGAACCCTGAACACGACGGTACGAACCCTTAACACGACGGTACGAACCCTTAACACGACGGTACGAACCCTGAACACGACGGTACGAACCCTGAACACGACGGTACGAACCCTGAACACGACTGTACGAACCCTGAACACGACGGTACGAACCCTGAACACGACGGTACGAACCCTGAACACGACGGTACGAAGCCTTAACACGACGGTACGATTCTTGAGTACGACGGCCATGGCCTATGATCCTGACCGTTAAGAGTCAGGTCAAAGTTCATACCATCTTGCCCAGGGATCGCACCTTCTGTCGTGCTCGAGGAAGATACTAAACGTCCTCCTTCAGGACGATACTCCTCGAGGATGGTACCGTCCTGCTGAAGAAGTGGTAATGTCATGCTCAAGGATGATGCTGCGCCTCTGAAAGATGGCACCGTCCTGTTGAGCAATGGTACCGTCGCTCTCGATCATAGCACCGTCCTGCTCGAGGATGGTACCCTCATGCTCACTGAGCGAGGCGAACCATACCTACTGGTGAACTAGCCGGGCTAGCAACACCTCCTCCACCGCAACTCGGCCACTAAACCTTCCTTCAGCCTCTCTCTCCGCCGCCGATTTGGTTAGGTGCGTCCACTAACAACTTGCACTATCAGTAACGTGATCGGCTGCGCGGCCGAGAGACAGACAAAGCTTGGGAAGGTTGGGCGAGGCGGGAAGAGGGAGTTCGCGTCAAGGCGGCCCTCCTCCACCCCAGCCACAGCTTTCACCACAGTGGTGGAAGAAGAGAGTCAGCCGAGCGAGGTCAGAGTTGATCTCACAGGAAGGTGTTGTGTGGCTGCCACCATCTTGTGCTGGAGACTACACCAGCACTCAGCAGTCGTCAAGCTTCATTCTTGTGTCTTAATTTCAGACTGCGTCAGAGAGGCTCTGCGCCTCTTGTCGTGGTGTCTCCACGTTGCCGCATTGTCGCTACGGTTGTTAAACACAGTGTTAATATGTCATTACCTGGAGGTAGCGGACCATAACTTCAGTGGCTGGCCAACATGGTCTCTCGACTCATCTGCATGTTAAGTAAGTCGTGGGTCTGCCAGCTGAGCTGCTCCAGCTTGGCATGATCTGACCCGAGAAAACAGGAATGGTCGAGGAGGTTAGCTTGACAACCCCTGACCAACCGACCAGCCAGCCAGGTGGACCACATACTACACCAGCGATCTTACCACACACCGTCTCCTGCTTTGGTGTACCCAGCCGCCCCCTTCCCCCTCACCTCCCATACACACACACACACACACACACTCACGAGGGGGACAGCTGTTGTTGCTGGGGTGATGTGATGAGGCGATAAAAAAACGGAGAAAACATGATTGAGTTCGCTGCCGCGAGGTATGTCTGAGGCGTCGACAGTCGCTTAAATCTCAAGAAGAAAGATAATGTAATATCTTAAGTTGTTGTACCGAGACCCCAAGATAGACTGACCTGCTTCCCCAAGTCTCACGCCAAGTGAACTAAATCTGCACGTGGCTGAGGCAATAGCTATACCAGATGGTGTGTGGACCAAGGGAATGAAGTCTGGGTCCCCATTGTCCTCTACCTGGTGAGGGAATGACGTCACGGTTGTCACTAAGACCCTACGTTCTTGAAGACGTTCAACAGAAGATAGAGGGACGTGTGAACACAATAAGTTTAGGCCATTCAGCCTTATCACTTGAACACCAGTGTCTGTATACCCCTATGTTCTCCCTGACTGGGTGTCACTGAGGGAAACCCGGGTACACACACACACACACATACACACACACACACACACACACACACACACACACACACACACACACACACACACACACACACACACAGGCATCTGGGTCAGGGTCTTCTGCTGCAGGCTGCTGGCTCCCTGGTCCTCTGTTAGTCCCGCAATATATTTTTCATATGATGGTAACGATTCCACCGGCCATACCAACGTATTCACGCTAGAATTGTCGTACTCACACATCAGTACTAGACTCCCAGTGTGTGGGAGGAGGACTGGAGTGAGGGGCGAGTGGAAGACATACCCTGGAGGGAACCCTAACCCATTTTCGATTCTATTACTCCCGACTGGCTACACATACCAATATTGACGCCCATATCCACACCCACCCACTTGCTCGATACTCCCTCGTTCACCTTTCCTCTACACGCCCACACCGGACTTCATGGCCTAATGTGTGCGTATGTATGTATGTATGTATGATGTATGTATGTATGTAGATATCTATATATGTATGTATCAATCTATTTATCTGTCTGTATGTCTCTTTATGTATGTATATGAAAGTCATCTCTGCCTTCAGACATAACGTAAACCTTGGGTATGATGATGATGATGATAATGATAATAATTTGTTATTATGATGATGATAATCATACTGATTGTTATTATCATTATTGTCATTATTATTATCATCATTTTTATGATTATTATCATTATTATCATTATCATTATGATAATAGTAATACTAATTAGAATAACAGTAATTATTATTATTATTATCATTATTATTATTATCATCATTATCATTATTATTATCATTATCATTATGATAATAGTAATACTAATTTGAATAACAGTAATTATTATTATTATTATCATTATTATTATTATTATTATTATCATTATTATTATTATTATTATCATTATTATTATTATTATTATTATCATTATTATTATTATTATTATCATTATTATTATTATTATTATTATTATTATTATTATTATTATTATTATTATTATTATTATTATTATCATTATTATTATTACTCTGTTACCAGCGTTTACACAGAGGTTTAATGTCTATCATAGTTGCCTTCATCGTCAACACTGTATGTAAGATACGTACACAAGTCACATTTCTGCCACGTGCTTCATGTGTCAGTCACTAGACCTCACGTGGTAAAACAACATGAAATGTTTTTTATATCTGATTCAAATTGATTATTAACAACATTACTAGGTTACCCTGTGTGTGTGTGTGTGTGTGTGTGTGTGTGTGCTAGCCACGAATTGGTATGTACCACGGCTACTGCTGTGGCTGTGGTGAGGAGAGGAAGAGTTCTGATGGGGTGGATTTATACTGTGGCTGTTGCTGTGGTAGGGAAGGGAGGAGGTAGTGTGGTCGTGAGGCGGCTTTAACATGGTAGCTGTGGCTGTGGTGGGGAGGGAGGGTGTTGTACAGTGACCTCAGTGCTGTGGCTGTGGTGGGGAGGGAGGGTGTTGTACAGTGACCTCAGTGCTGTGGCTGTGGTGGGGAGGGAGGGTGTTGTACAGTGACCTCAGTGCTGTGGCTGTGGTGGGGAGGGAGGGAGGGTGTTGTACAGTGACCTCAGTGCTGTGGCTGTGGTGAGGAAGAAGAAAGTCGTGATCGAACGACCTCACTGCTGTGGCTGTGGTAGGGAGAGAGAATGTTGGGATAGAGCAACCTCAGTGCTGTGGCTGTGTTTGAGAGGGATAGTGTTGTGATGGAGTGACCTCACTGCTGTGGCTGTGATGGGAGGCGAGAATGTTGTGGAGCGACCTCACTGCTGTGGCTGTGGTGGGGAGGAAAAGTATTGAGATGGGGTAACCTTACTGCTGTGGCTGTGGTAGGGAGAGCGAGCGTTGCGATGGGGCAACCTCACTGCTGTGGCTGTGGTAGGGAGAGAGAGCGTTGCGATGGGGCAACCTCACTGCTGTGGCTGTGGTAGGGAGAGAGAGCGTTGCGATGGGGCAACCTCACTGCTGTGGCTGTGGTAGGGAGAGCGAGCGTTGCGATGGGGCAACCTTACTGCTGTGGCTGTGGTAGGGAGAGAGAGCATTGCGATGGGGCAACCTCACTGCTGTGGCTGTGGTAGGGAGAGAGAGCGTTGCGATGGGGCAACCTCACTGCTGTGGCTGTGGTAAGGTGGTCGAGCTTTGTGATGGAGCGACCTCAGTGCGCGCACACTGACACCAGTCACGTGACCTTTGCCACTCAAGTAACATCATCATCCATACAGATCCTGACGCTATCAATTGTCCGACTTAATACCTATCCTTATTTAACGAGTATTTTACCTAGGTAGAATATCATGGAATAAAGTATCATGGAATGAAATAGCAAGGCGTCTTTTTTTTTATAGCGAAGACAATGCACAATGAGGGCGCGTCGCAGCTCCCTGGCAGAACCTGTGCTGGGCGTGTGGACCCGCGCCTGGGGTCCACGCCGCGCCACCGTCCTAGCTAGGTCTAGTATTGTATTTCCAGACGCGTTCAGCTCCGTTTAGCCGCTGCAGTTTTGTGTTCTTGTCCTGGCGCAATGGATCCCGAGTGCGTAATGAAAGGTGAGGAGTGAAGAGCTGAGGTACTTGCCATTGTTTGCAGCGAGCTGGGTTGTGACCCGTGGAGAGAGAGAGAGAGAGAGAGAGAGAGAGAGAGAGAGAGAGAGAGAGAGAGAGAGAGAGAGAGAGAGAGAGAGAGAGAGAGGGAGGATCCCCAAATGTTAGCACCAGTGACAAAAATTGACTGGGTATGTTACGTAAGAGGCGAGGGTGGCGTGCGTGCCTTGAGCGGGTGCGCTCCTGTCAACTCAGGCTCGACAGGTTATGATGATGTGGGTCACTTAACCACGCACCATCACCCTGGGAAACTTGCTCAGACACTGAGGTAGAACTCTGAAGGTTACTCACAAGCCAGAGTTTCATTAACTCGTCACCACAAGCCACACTTCAACTGTCAAGCACCTCTGGGTGCAGACGAGAACGTCGGTTATCTGTACAACACAAGCCAGTTAGCCATCATCCCTCTTCATACGAGACGACCAAGAATCCTTCAGTCTATTTCTTTATTTAGAAAGAGGTGCAAGTATTATGTGGCGTCTATACAAATACTTCATTACTATACCATAGAGATTTTGTAGCCATGTGTTGCTTGGGTCGAGTGTTACTGTAAGTTAAGTGTTACTTATTTCAAGTATTGCTTGTGCTTGCATTGTTTCATCTCCACATTAACTGCTCAAGTCCTTCACCGACGCGGAACCACACTAGACAGCAGCGGGGGCAGGCGACACTGGTTGTCGCGCATGTCCTAAATGTTCGTACTACATACTACTTACCCTTGATCAGACGAACTACCCACCTAGATGCTCATTAAGGCTGATGCTAACGTTACTGGGTTTTCACTGATTACCAGGTTTAGTCACACAGCTCCGCCACAGCAAGGGAGACAAGACCCGGCCTTCCCACCCGAAAGGATCCAATGGTCTGTTGCTGTTTGGATTCCTTTGTAGTGTTACGCCAATGACTGATATCTCCTCGACTTATTTTCTCAAGCATTTTGAGTCTCACAGTCTTCTGTCTCATCATCTGGATGGCTTTCGCGCGCGCGCGCGCGCGCGAGAGAGAGAGAGAGAGAGAGAGAGAGAGAGAGAGAGAGAGTTTCGGCTTGTAAGAGGTTCAAGCTCTTGATATTTCGAAAGCATTGTTATATAACAGAGTGTGTCAACCTTCTGCTCTTTTGGCATTCCTCCTACACTCTGTGCTCTCTTATCCAGCTCACTCCCTCTGTCTGTCTCCGTATTTGTTGATGGATCGACCTCTCCCTCCCTCGTTAATGATAGTAGTGTCCCACAGGGTTCTGTCTTGTCTCCTACTCCCTTTCTCCTCCTCATGAACTATCTCGTGTCTTCAGCAAATAACCCAGTTTGCTGACTCGCTGACGGTCTTCCACTTCATGCAGATCCGCTGCATCTTCCGATCTGCGTCTCGTATTGTCATAACTGCATGTGGAAACTCAAGACTCGGGAGTGAAGCTCCCAGTTGGACGGACGGACGGACGGACGTAGCCTGAGTAAGTTGAACGCCTCTAGAATCCAGCCTTCTCTCTCTCTCTCTCTCTCTCTCTCTCTCTCTCTCTCTCTCTCTCTCTCTCTCTCTCTCTCTCTCTCTCTCTCTCTCTCTCTCTCTCTCTCTCTCTCTCTCTCTCTCTCTCTCTCTCTCTCTCTCTCTCATTTCTGAATCCCAAAACTCTGAACACTTTTTCGTCGCATTTTTTTTTATTGCACTATTCCCCCTCTACACAGTACTTGTCATCATCACAATACTAATCCTACAACACTCCAGCTCACTCAGAAAGCTAAAGTCTATCCTCCAGAAAACTGGTTTCTGTTCAGAAAACGAAGATCCTTCCCACCTTAGCAGTTAAACTGGTTCTAACAAGGGCCTGATCTGTCCTTGATGGAATACTGCTCTCACATCTTGGGAGGGTCTTGCTCTACGTACTCACTGGACAGGTTTGAGTGTAAGGCAATCCAAACTCATCAACTCTCCCTGCCTGACCTTATAACGTGACCCACTTTCCCTGCACCCCTACCCATGGTTCTCTCTCGCTTTTCCATAAACATATTACTTCAGGTTCTTATCCTAAGGTGCTGGCTGCTGGCACACCTCTACCTCTATCACACAAGATTCGCCAGACGACTGAGTTACTTACTGTGTTGCCGTCAGCAACGGAATGGTGGGCTGTTGTGATTTCTGCTTCTTTCTCTCCAAGGCGAAGCTTTAGAGTTGCCCATTTTTAAAAGCCAAATTTCCCACCTCCTCCCAAACCCTACTCTCTCTCTCTCTCTCTCTCTCTCTCTCTCTCTCTCTCTCTCTCTCTCTCTCTCCAGCTTTTCAGCTTTTCTCTTTTAGTCATAATTAATGCAAGATCTGGCCTCAGTGGGGGACTCTTGTCTGTGAATAGAGCTTCTGTGAAAAGAAAAGAAGAAACAGCTAATGCTAAATACACACTGGGGACACCGTGCACATACTGAGTGTGGTAACATGTATATATATATATATATATATATATATATATATATATATATATATATATATATATATATATATATATATATATATATATATATACTTTCAAAATATAAACATGTTGTTATATGATAATTATCTACGAAGCCAGGATTGTCATGTGCACAGTAATAGATTAAGTAGAAATTAATGATATGCAGGGTGACCATGGTGTGGGGTGTGGGGGTAGGAAGTGGGAGGGAGGCAGACGGAGCGCATTCATACTGAACTGTATTCCTCCTCCTCCTCCTCCTCCTCCTCCTCCTCCTCCTCCTCCTCCTCCTCTTCCTCCCCCTCCTTCAGCTTCCTCCCTGCCACTGCACCATCTGCTGGAGTGAAAGAATCCTTTGTCCACCAGCGACCCACACATACCCTCCCACCAGCATTACCTCGAACACCTACAACCACAACCAACTGCGCCCACCACCACCACCACCACCACCACCTACAACCTCCACCAACTGCGCCCACCACCACCAACTGCGCCTACCACCACCACCTGCGCCCACCACCACCACAGACACCCACCACCACCACCTGCGCCCACCACCACGTACGCCAACACCACGTACTTACTCCTTCACTTACACTCAACACCACTTATACCCACCACCACCTACACCTAGTGTCATCTGTACTCAGCACTACCTACACCCAACACCACCTACACCTAGTGTCATCTATACTCAGCACTACCTACACACAGCACCACCTACACCTAGTGTCATCTATACTCAGCACTACCTACACACAGCATCACCTACACCTAGTGTCATCTATACTCAGCACTACCTACACACAGCATCACCTACACATCCACCACCTTCCAGCCTCACAAACACCCAATGCCACCTACACTCACCGCCACCACCTGCACCATCTACCCTAGACCTTGTCTAATATCTGTATGCAAGAAATGTACTCTGGAGAACCAGAGAGAAAGAGAGAGAGAGAGAGAGAGAGAGAGAGAGAGAGAGAGAGAGAGAGAGAGAGAGAGAGAGAGAGAGAGAGAGAGAGAGAGAGAGAGAGAGAGAGAGAGAGAATATATACACAAGACAGCTCATGTCGAGATTTAGCCAAAAGGTATGGCTATGGCGCGTAGCGCTCACCACGGGAAAATACGGTTACGAAGAACGAGTCGTGTGAGTTACGTGTTGTCACATGTCATGCATGAGCGGGTGGAGAGGTTGTGTGTCTGTGGACTGAGCGAGAAGGAGAGAGAGAGATTCATTTACCTTCGAGTTGGATACATGTTCCAGGACTGTATGATGTAAGGGTCATGACCAGGCAACGGCTGGAATAGGTCATGCATGACTCATGATCTCCACATCACAGCATGATCACACCACAGCATGATCACATCACAGCGTGATCACATTACAGAATGATCACATCACAGCATGATCATACCACAGCATGATCACACCACAGCATGATCACATCACAGCATGATCACACCACAGCTTGATCACATTACAGAATGATCACATCACAGCATGATCATACCACAGCATGATCACACCACAGCGTGATCACACCACAGCATGATCACATCACAGCATGATCTCACCACAGCATGATCACACCACAGCATGATCACATCACAGCATGATCACATTACAGAATGATCACATCACAGCATGATCATACCACAGCATGATCACACCACAGCATGATCACATCACAGCATGATCACACCACAGCTTGATCACATTACAGAATGATCACATCACAGCATGATCATACCACAGCATGATCACACCACAGCATGATCACACCACAGCATGATCACACCACAGTATGATCACGTCACAGCTTGATTACAACACAGCATGATCACATCACAGTATGATCACGTCACAGCTTGATTACAACACAGCATGATCACATCACAGTATGATCACAAGGCATGATCACAACACGGCATGATCACAACACAGCATGATCACACCACAGCATGATCACACCACAGCATGATCACATCACAGCATGATCACAACACAGCATAATCACAACATAGCATGGTTACACCACAGCATGATCACACCACAGCATGATCACACCACAGTATGATCACATCACAGCACGATCACACCACAGCATGATCCCACCACAGTATGATCACATCACAGTATGATCACAACACAGCATGATCACACCACAGCATGATCACAAAACAACACAGCACGATCACACCACAGCATGATCCCACCACAGTATGATCACATCACAGTATGATCACAACACAGCATGATCACACCACAGCAGGATCACACCACAGTATGATCACATCACAGCACGATCACACCACAGCAGGATCACACCACAGTATGATCACATCACAGCATGATCCCACCACAGTATGATCACATTACAGTATGATCACAACACAGCTTTATCACACCACAGCATGATCACAACACAGCACGATCATACCACAGCATGATCACACCACAGTATGATCACATTACAGTATGATCACAACACAGCTTTATCACACCACAGCATGATCACAACACAGCACGATCACACCACAGCATGATCACACCACAGTATGATCACATTACAGTATGATCACAACACAGCTTTATCACACCACAGCATGATCACAACACAGCACGATCATACCACAGCATGATCACACCACAGTATGATCACATTACAGTATGATCACAACACAGCATGATCCCACCACAGTATGATCACATTACAGTATGACCACATCACAGTATGATCACACCACAGCGTGATCACACCACAGCGTGATCACACCACGGTATGATCACATCACAGCATGATCCCACCACAGTATGATCACATCACAGTATGATCACAACACAGCTTGATCACACCACAGCATGATCACATCACAGCTTGATCACAACACAGAATAATCACACTACAGCATGATCACATCACAGCTTGATCACACCACAGCTTGACCACACAGCAGCATGATCACAGCACAGTATGATCACACCACAGCTTGATCACACCACAGCTTGATCACACCACAGTATGATCACAACATAGCATGATCACACCACAGCATGATCACATCTCAGTATGATCACATCACAGCACGATCACACCACAGCATGATCACATCACAGCTTGATCACAAAACAGCTTGATCACACCACTGCTTGATCACAACACAGCATGATGGCACCACAGCATGATCACATCACAGCATGATCACACCACAGCATGATCACATCACAGCATGATCACACAACAGCATGATCACATCACAGTATGATCACACCACAGCTTGATCACAACACAGCATGATGGCACCACAGCATGATCACATCACATCATGATCACATCACAGCTTGATCACACCACTGCTTGATCACACAACAGCATGATCACAGCACAGTATGATCACACCACAGCTTGATCACACCACAGCTTGATCACACAGCAGCATGATCACAGCACAGCTTGATCACACAGCAGCATGATCACATCACAGTATGATCACACCACAGCTTGATCACACAGCAGCATGATCACATCACAGTATGATCACACCACAGCTTGATCACACCACAGCTTGATCACACCACAGTATGATCACAACATAGCATGATCACACCACAGCATGATCACATCTCAGTATGATCACATCACAGCACGATCACACCACAGCATGATCACATCACAGCTTGATCACAAAACAGCTTGATCACACCACTGCTTGATCACAACACAGCATGATGGCACCACAGCATGATCACATCACAGCATGATCACACCACAGCTTGATCACACCACAGCATGATCACACCACAGAATGATCACAACAGCATGATCACATCACAGTATGATCACACCACAGCATGATCACACCACAGAATGATCACAACAGCATGATCACATCACAGTATGATCACACCACAGCTTGATCACACCACTGCTTGATCACACAACAGCATGATCACACCACAGAATGATCACAACAGCATGATCACATCACAGTATGATCACACCACAGCTTGATCACACCACAGCTTGATCACACCACAGCTTGATCACACCACAGTATGATCACAACATAGCATGATCACACACAGCATGATCACACCACAGAATGATCACAACAGCATGATCACATCACATCTTGATCTCACTACAGTATGATCATAACACATCATGATCACACCACAGCATGATCACACCACAGTATGATCACAACACAGCGTGATCACACCACAGCATGATCACAACACAGCATGATCACATCACAGCATGATCACACCACAGCATGATCACAGCATGATTACACCACAGCATGATCACACCACAGTATGATCACATCACAGTATGATCACATCACAGCATGATCACACCACAGCATGATCACATCACAAGATGATCACACTACAGCATGGTCACATCACAGCATGATTACACCACAGCATGATTACACCACAGCATGATCATATCACAGTATGATCACACTACAGCATTATCACTCCACAGCATGATCACAACACAGCAGGATCAAATCACAACATGACCACGACACAGCATGATCACAACACAGCATAATCGCAACACAGCATCGTACACCACAGTATGATCGCAACACAGCATGATCACATCATAGCTTGATCACAATATAGTAGGATAACAACACAGCATTATCACAACACAGCACGATCACACCAAATCATGATCACAACACAGCATGATCACAACACAGCATGATCACAACTCAGCATGATCACAACACAGCTTGATCACACTACAGTATGATCACAACACAGCAGGATCACAACACAGCATGATCACACCACAGCATGATCACCTCTACATGATTACACCACAGCATTATCACACCGCAGCATGATCACACCACAGCATGATCACATCACAACATGATCACACTACAGTAGGATCACACCACAGCATGATCACATCACAGCATGATCACACCACAGCATGATCATCTCTGCATGATTACTCCACAGCATGATCACACCACAGTATGATCACATCACACCATGATCACACCACAGCATGATCACGTCAAAGCATGATCACACCACAGCATGATCACATCACAGCATGATTACACCACATCATAATCACACCACAGCATGATCACAACACAGCACGGTCACACCACAGCATGATCACAACTCAGTATGATCACAACACAGCTTGATCACACCACAGTATGATCACAGCACAGTTTGATCACATCACAGCACGATCACACCACAGCATTATCACACCACAGGCATTATCACAATACAGCATGATAACACTGCAGCATGATCACACCACAGCTTGACCACACCACAGCATGATCACAACTCAGCATGATCACAACACAGTATGATCGCACCACAGCTTGATCATACCACAGCATGATCACACCATATTACGGTGAACACCACAGTAATTGTAACCACCTTAGCAATTGTAAGCATCACAGAATGATCACACCACAGCATGATCATACCACAGCATGACCACACACATTGCAGTGAACACCACTGTAATTGTAAGCACCACAGCAATTGTAAGCACCACAGCATGATCACACCACAGCATGATCATACCACAGCATGAGCACACCACATTACGGTGAACACCACAGTAATTGTAAGCACCTCAGCATGATCATACCACAGCATGATCACACCACATTACGGTGAACACCACAGTAATTGTAACCACCACAGCAATTGTAAGCACCACAGCATGATCACACCACAGCATGATCATACCACAACATGATCACACCACATTACGGTAAACACCACAGTAATTGTAACCACCACAGCATGATCACACCACAGCATGATCACAACACAGTATGATCACACCACAGCATGGTGAACACCACAGTAATTGTAAGCACCACAGCATGATCACACCACAGTATGATCACACCACAGCATGGTGAACACCACAGTAATTGTAAGCACCACAGCATGATCACACCACAGTATGATCACACCACAGCATGGTGAACACCACAGTAATTGTAAGCACCACAGCATGATCACACCACAGCATGGTGAACACCACTTCGCCATCACCACTGCCCCGTCACAGACCTCCACCAGAGCGTCACCGACCACCACCAGACCGTCACAAAGGTTGCAACATGAGACCGTAACACTTGTGCAACACCAGTCACCATCCGCGTGACGCAATGGACGTTCTCCTCCCATGCTCTACTTGTTTCCCATGGTGTGTTAGTCCCCCTGCACGGCCCCGTGTGGCTCCCCAGCCTCCCATGGTGTGTTAGTCCCCCTGCACGGCCCCGTGTGGCTCCCCAGCCTCCCATGGTGTGTTAGTCCCCCCGCACGGCCCCGTGTGGCTCCCCAGCCTCCCATGGTATGTTAGTCCCCCTGCACCGCCCCGTGTGGCTCCCCAGCCTCCCATGGTGTGTTAGTCCCCCCGCACCGCCCCGTGTGGCTCCCCAGCCTCCCATGGTGTGTTAGTCCCCCCGCACGGCCCCGTGTGGCTCCCCAGCCTCCCATGGTGTGTTAGTCCCCCTGCACGGCCCCGTGTGGCTCCCCAGCCTCCCATGGTGTGTTAGTCCCCCTGCACGGCCCCGTGTGGCTCCCCAGCCTCCCATGGTGTGTTAGTCCCCCTGCACGGCCCCGTGTGGCTCCCCAGCCTCCCATGATGTGTTAGTCCCCCCGCACGGCCCCGTGTGGCTCCCCAGCCTCCCATGGTGTGTTAGTCCCCCCGCACGGCCCCGTGTGGCTCCCCAGCCTCCCATGGTGTGTTAGTCCCCCCGCACGGCCCCGTGTGGCTCCCCAGCCTCCCATGGTGTGTTAGTCCCCCCGCACCGCCCCGTGTGGCTCCCCAGCCTCCCATGGTGTGTTAGTCTCCCCGCACGGCCCCGTGTGGCTCCCCAGCCTCCCATGGTGTGTTAGTCTCCCTGCACGGCCCCGTGTGGCTCCCCAGCCTCCCATGGTGTGTTAGTCTCCCCGCACGGCCCCGTGTGGCTCCCCAGCCTCCCATGGTGTGTTAGTCTCCCCGCACGGCCCCGTGTGGCTCCCCAGCCTCCCATGGTGTGTTAGTCTCCCTGCACCGCCCCGTGTGGCTCCCCAGCCTCCCATGGTGTGTTAGTCTCCCCGCACCGCCCCGTGTGGCTCCCCAGCCTCCCATGGTGTGTTAGTCCCCCCGCACGGCCCCGTGTGGCTCCCCAGCCTCCCATGGTGTGTTAGTCTCCCCGCACCGCCCCGTGTGGCTCCCCAGCCTCCCATGGTGTGTTAGTCTCCCTGCACCGCCCCGTGTGGCTCCCCGGCCTCCCATGGTGTGTTAGTCCCCCCGCACCGCCCCGTGTGGCTCCCCAGCCTCCCATGGTGTGTTAGTCTCCCTGCACCGCCCCGTGTGGCTCCCCAGCCTCCCATGGTGTGTTAGTCCCCCCGCACCGCCCCGTGTGGCTCCCCGGCCTCCCATGGTGTGTTAGTCTCCCTGCACCGCCCCGTGTGGCTCCCCAGCCTCCCATGGTGTGTTAGTCCCCCTGCACGGCCCCGTGTGGCTCCCCAGCCTCCCATGGTGTGTTAGTCCCCCCGCACGGCCCCGTGTGGCTCCCCAGCCTCCCATGGTGTGTTAGTCTCCCTGCACCGCCCCGTGTGGCTCCCCAGCCTCCCATGGTGTGTTAGTCTCCCTGCACCGCCCCGTGTGGCTCCCCAGCCTCCCATGGTGTGTTAGTCCCCCCGCACGGCCCCGTGTGGCTCCCCAGCCTCCCATGGTGTGTTAGTCTCCCCGCACGGCCCCGTGTGGCTCCCCAGCCTCCCATGGTGTGTTAGTCTCCCTGCACCGCCCCGTGTGGCTCCCCAGCCTCCCATGGTGTGTTAGTCCCCCCGCACCGCCCCGTGTGGCTCCCCGGCCTCCCATGGTGTGTTAGTCTCCCTGCACCGCCCCGTGTGGCTCCCCAGCCTCCCATGGTGTGTTAGTCCCCCCGCACGGCCCCGTGTGGCTCCTCAGCCTCCCATGGTGTGTTAGTCCCCCCGCACGGCCCCGTGTGGCTCCCCAGCCTCCCATGGTGTGTTAGTCTCCCTGCACGGCCCCGTGTGGCTCCCCAGCCTCCCATGGTGTGTTAGTCTCCCTGCACGGCCCCGTGTGGCTCCCCAGCCTCCCATGGTGTGTTAGTCCCCCCGCACGGCCCCGTGTGGCTCCCCAGCCTCCCATGGTGTGTTAGTCCCCCCGCACCGCCCCGTGTGGCTCCCCAGCCTCCCATGGTGTGTTAGTCTCCCTGCACCGCCCCGTGTGGCTCCCCAGCCTCCCATGGTGTGTTAGTCTCCCCGCACGGCCCCGTGTGGCTCCCCAGCCTCCCATGGTGTGTTAGTCTCCCTGCACGGCCCCGTGTGGCTCCACCAGCTTCTGTCCGCCTCCCACTGGCTGAGGGAGGGTGGGAGGGCGGGTGTGTGTTTGCACATCTGCCACCCAGCCCGAGCTGTGTGCCTGGCGGAAGCTGAGGTAGGGAGAGGAGGCTGCGCCTGGGAGGGTGGCCGGGTGCTGCCTGTTGTACTTTGTGCCGATAGTCGATATGAGTGTGAGAGCCAGACAAAGAGAGGGAGGTAAAGTGTGAACGTCCGCAGCTCAGAGTTCATTGGTTGACAGCCGCCGAAAATCGAACTTGTTGAATCTGCTGGATGGCTGGGCCGGGTTCTGTGATGGTAAGCATCACGTTAGATGTAAGGTACAATACATGCGTGTATACTGAGGGTACACATGTTATTCTGTGCAATGACAGATACTGAAAACTTATGTCAGGTAACTTGTGGACGAAAGATACGCAGTGATTATGTCTGGGATTAACAGTGTTTGAAATATGATTACACTTGTACTTGTGCACTTGTGTATATCTACCTGGAGACAGTGTCAGACGATGGAAGTAAGACTCTCATCCCTCACCATGTAACCCTAGTCTGTCAGCTGCCCGCCTACCATGGAAGAGTAACCGAGAGCTGTGAGACCAGACATTATGCGTACATATTCGTAACAGCCGACGTGCATGAGGAACAGAGCACAGCAAATGAAAGTGAATACCGACCGATGACGTTTTGACTCCCAGACCACAGTGTCTCGCCTCACCTTCGCTCGACACTTTACGTAAGCCATGGATGATGCAGGGGGGGGGGGGGGGGAGTACACCTCATGCCTCGAGCGAGATGGTGTTGACCTGACCCCCACACCGTGATGGGCTCACTGTTCTCAAATGCCCTGCGTGCCAGGCGGGCCATATACGACTTAGCGAAGCTTCCCCAGTAACATTCTCTGTACGAATACGTTACCTGCGATACGATTGTTGTAACTGTGGCTCACGTACGGTGGGTGAGGCCGGTACGACAAGAGGAAGAGTAATCACCCGTGTTGGAGGATGTGGCCCGTGACGCACTGAAGCACGTAGAGAACATCGCTCACATTTTAAGTCCATTATCACAGCGATGTAAAGGCCCAAGCATGAATGCCAGTGAGAGAGAGAGAGAGAGAGAGAGAGAGAGAGAGAGAGAGAGAGAGAGAGAGAGAGAGAGAGAGAGAGAGAGAGAGAGAGAGAGAGAGAGAACAACACAAGATCCCACGACCCCTCGATGGTGGCTGAGTCAGGCGGTGGCGACGTGAGCTGCAGTTGCAGCAGGTCCGCCGCCACCTGTGTCTGAGATCGAGCACCATGTCAACGTACCACGTCGGGCCCTCACGTCACTCACTCCTGCCTGTGTGTAACTACATCAAATACACACCATTTTTTTTTCTCTTTATTGCAATTCGAATTCATTTGTCTTCCGTATTGCCGTAAGTTAACAGATTAGCTTCGTAATATTCAGTCCGACGATCCTCTTGTCCCGCTGAGATACGATGTCACATACACGACGTGACATACACGACATCGCATACACGACGTCGCACACACGACGTCACATACGCGAAGTCACACGCACGACGTCACATACATGTCACATAAACGGCGTCACATACACGACGTCACATACACCCCGTGGCCGAGGCGAGAGGGGGGGGGGGGATCGAGCGCTCGTGATGCTGTACCATTGTGAAAGGTCGTGTACCCGACGCCCAGGTCCGACTTGTGCTGTATTACGTCATAGGTTGTATCCCCCTGACACACTATACGTTGACAGAGCGTCGACCGAGCCACACCAGGGTGGGAGTGAGGGAGCCATGCGTTGCCTGGTAACCTCAGTCGCCTCCAGACGTCGCTGGAGACGTGAGCGACGTCCTCGTCAGCCAGCCGACCTTTATGACGTGTCGGGGTATCAATGATTCCTGAGTGACTCACTATTGTGTGAGTAACGCTCTCTCTCTCTCTCTCTCTCTCTCTCTCTCTCTCTCTCTCTCTCTCTCTCTCTCTCTCTCTCTCTCTCTCTCTCTCTCTCTCTCTCTCTCTCTCCTCCCAACTAAAACAAGATCCAAAAGATTAAGCAACACAAATCAAGCCAAAACCAAACAAAAAAACCAATATGATAAAACCATTCTAACTAAATGTGGGAATTAATAAGTTAGAACAATGTTGACTGTATCATACAGCCTCACACAAATGACCCAGTTACGTCCCCCATATATCACAGTCACATGGAAAATACAGGAAAGACTCACGCAGCTTCAGCGTGTGATGTCGGACCTGGGATATTGCCACTTGACACAACGCTGGACTACATAGAAGACGACGCCTTCCTGTATACTGGGGGAAAAAAAAGTGAATATGCATATAACTGACAGTGAGAATAAAACGAAGACTCCCATTACATGTATTTAGGAGGTTATGACTGGATAAGCTTCGTGTGTTATACAGACCAAAGCGAAGAAGAGACATAGTACGGCTCATGGAGACTTCAGTACTCCATCCATGCAGTGATCAGGGGTGTTGCTGTAGGGTGTTGTGATAAGGTCAGACGTGTAGTGGTAGGGTTTTGGGTGTTGTGGCAGGGTCAGGCGTGTTGTGGCATGGTCAGGGGTGTTGTGACAGGGTCAGGGGTGTTGTGGCAGGGTCAGGAGTGTCATGGTAAGGTCAGATGTATAATGGTAAGGCCAGGGATGTTATAGTAGGGTAAGGGGTGTTTTGGCAGGGTCAGACGTGTTGTGATAGGGTTAGGGTGTTGTGGTAGGGTTAAGGGTGTTGTGGTAGGGTCAGATGTATTGTAATAAGACCAGGAGTGTTGTGGTAAGGCCAGTGGTATATTGGTAGGGCTAGGTGTGTTGTAGTAGGACCAGGGGTGTTGTGAGAAGGCCATTAGTATCGTAGTATGGTCGTCACAAGTGTTGTGGTCGGGCCTGAGGGTGCTGTGGTACGGGTGTCATGGTAGGGTCAGGGGTGTTGCAGTGGAGTCAGGGGTAGGACGAGATAATGTTGTGGTAGCACCACACAAAACTATAACATACGGTTAGTTCTAAACTCATTCTTGATATAGAGAAACTGTAACCAGAAGCTTCAGTGAGTACACATGATACGCATGAACTACCTTGGCTCAACAAAGATAATGAAACAAACAAATATATATATATATATATATATATATATATATATATATATATATATATATATATATGTATATCTTTTATTATACTTTGTCGCTGTCTCCCGCGTTAGCGAGGTAGCGCAAGGACACAGACGAAATGATGGCCCAACCCACCGACATACACATGTATATACATACACGTCCACACACAGCACATATACATACCTATAAATCTCAACGTATATATATATATATATATATATATATATATATATATATATATATATATATATATATATATATATATTTTTTTTTTTTTTTTTTTTTTCAAACTATTCGCCATTTCCCGCGTTAGCGAGGTAGCGTTAAGAACAGAGAACTGGGCCATTGAGGGAATATCCTCACCTGGCCCCCTTCTCTGTTCCTTCTTTTGGAAAATTAAAAAAAAAATTGAGAGGGGAGGATTTCCAGCCCCCCGCTCCCTTCCCCTTTAGTCGCCTTCTACGACACGCAGGGAATACGTGGGAAGTATTCTTTCTCCCCTATCCCCAGGGATAATATATATATATATATATATATATATATATATATATATATATATATATATATATATATATATTTTTTTTTTTTTTTTTTTCATACTATTCGCTATTTCCCGCGATAGCGAGGTAGCGTTAAGAACAGAGGACTGGGATTTGAGGGAATATCCTCACCTGGACCTCTTCTCTGTTCCTTCTTTTGGAAAAAAAAAAAAAAAAAAAACGAGAGGGGAGGATTTCCAGCCCCCCGCTCCCTTCCCTTTTAGTCGCCTTCTACGACACGCAGGGAATACGTGGGAAGTATTCTTTCTCCCCTATCCCCAGGGAATATATATATATATATATATATATATATATATATATATATATATATATATATATATATATATATATATATATATATATATATATATACACATGTACATAATTCATACTGTCTGCCCTTATTCATTCTCGTCCCCACCCCGCCACACATGAAATGACAACCCCCTACGCCAGCATGTGCGCGAGGTAGCGCTAGGAAAAGACAACAAAGGCCACATTCGTTCACGCTCAGTCTCTAGCTGTCATGTATAATGCACCGAAACCACAGCTCCCTTTACACATCCAGGCCCACAAAACTTTCCATGGTTTACCCCAGACGCTTCACACATACATATATGTGTATACATACATTCATATATATATATATATATATATATATATATATATATATATATATATATATATATATATATATATATATATATATTGTATCGCCCTGATGATGTGATTATTACACGAAAGTGCACTTGGGAGCTTATCATGTTTCATTTTCCCAGTGGACTCGTGGGAATATACTTGATCACGCGCAAAATTGTGATCCTTTCCAATATATATATATATATATATATATATATATATATATATATATATATATATATATATAAAATTTATATATATATATATATATATTTTTTTTTTTTTTTTTTTGCTTTGTCGCTGTCTCCCGCGTTTGCGAGGTAGCGCAAGGAAACAGACGAAAGAAATGGCCCAACCCACCCCCATACACATGTATATACATACGTCCACACACGCAAATATACATACCTACACAGCTTTCCATGGTTTACCCCAGACGATTCACATGCCTTTATTCAATCCACTGACAGCGCGTCAACCCCGGTATACCACATCGCTCCAATTCACTCTATTCCTTGCCCTCCTTTCACCCTCCTGCATGTTCAGGCCCCGATCACACAAAATCTTTTTCACCACATCTTTCCACCTCCAATTTGGTCTCCCTCTTCTCCTCGTTCCCTCCACCTCCGACACATATATCCTCTTGGTCAATCTTTCCTCACTCATTCTCTCCATGTGACCAAACCATTTCAAAACACCCTCTTCTGCTCTCTCAACCACGCTCTTTTTATTTCCACACATCTCTCTTACCCTTACGTTACTTACTCGATCAAACCACCTCACACCACACTGTCCTCAAACATCTCATTTCCAGCACATCCATCCTCCTGCGCACAACTCTATCCATAGTCCACGCCTCGCAACCATACAACATTGTTGGAACCACTATTCCTTCAAACATACCCATTTTTGCTTATATATATATATATATATATATATATATTTTTTTTTATTATACTTTGTCGCTGTCTCCCGCGTTTGCGAGGTAGCGCAAGGAAACAGACGAAAGAAATGGCCCAACCCCCCCCATACACATGTATATACATACGTCCACACACGCAAATATATATACCTACACAGCTTTCCATGGTTTACCCCAGACGCTTCACATGCCTTGATTCAATCCACTGACAGCACGTCAACCCCGGTATACCACATCGCTCCAATTCACTCTATTCCTTGCCCTCCTTTCACCCTCCTGCATGTTCAGGCCCCGATCACACAAAATCTTTTTCACTCCATCTTTCCACCTCCAATTTGGTCTCCCTCTTCTCCTCGTTCCCTCCACCTCCGACACATATATCCTCTTGGTCAATCTTTCCTCACTCATTCTCTCCATGTGCCCAAACCACATGGAGAGAATGAGTGAGGAAAGATTGACCAAGAGGATATATGTGTCGGAGGTGGAGGGAACGAGGAGAAGAGGGAGACCAAATTGGAGGTGGAAAGATGGAGTGAAAAAGATTTTGTGTGATCGGGGCCTGAACATGCAGGAGGGTGAAAGGAGGGCAAGGAATAGAGTGAATTGGAGCGATGTGGTATACCGGGGTTGACGTGCTGTCAGTGGATTGAATCAAGGCATGTGA
>NC_092252.1:24978447-25005947 GCF_036320965.1 Panulirus ornatus | reverse complement strand
TTTCTGATCTCAGAATCTAGGGTGGCAGAACAATGGGTGACGTAAGTTCTGGATTCTTTTTTTTTTTGCATGAACTCGTTTTGACATAATTAGAATACCTGACGAGAGGTCATCCAGGCAGGAAGCCAACTGGCTGTTAGAGGGAAGAAGACAACATCTGCTCCTGGACACCTGATGTTGCCAACTCTTTACTGCAGGTCTGTACCCTGTCCAGGAGAGAGAGAGAGAGAGAGAGAGAGAGAGAGAGAGAGAGAGAGAGAGAGAGAGAGAGAGAGAGAGAGAGAGAGAGAGAGAGAGAGAGAGAGATCCTGTGACCCAGGCTTTGAAGATATTCAACGTGAGAGCTCGTACTAGCAGGTGCCAGGCGGAAGTGCTTCTCTCAGGTGGGCAGACGCTTGCCTTCAACGAATGTAAACACGTTTCTCGACCATCCAGTGTGGGGACAACATGGAGCTCTCTGGTCGTCGTGCTACCACCACTGTCAGGTCACAGCTCTATGGTGCGTCTCACGGCTACCACATTACAGGGCGCTCATGTGTAGTGTACTCAGAGCTGGTTTTCAGGCTCATCATACCCACAGAACAGGGTTGAGCCGACAGCAGTTTGATTAAACAGCTGCTTTCAAACTGACCTGTAACGTTTGATCGTAGTTTGACTCAATGTTGTTTCTCTTTTTATGGAGGAGAAATTACTATGGTGTGTGCTCGCGAGGGCTGCGTGCCTCTGCCACTAGTTGGGCCACGCGATGCTCGGCCAGCCAGTGTGTCATGTTCATTACTGTGTAGTCAGCGGCAACTCGCGTGTGTGATTTTGTCCTATGTGTGTCTTTCCCTACACAGTCAGTCTTTAGAACTGACACCCTCTCATGGTGTCACTTACGATCTGTAGCTTTGCAAAAGCAAGTTTCTCATTCCTGAAATATTTTCAATTTTTCTCCTTTGGATGGGGATGTGGTAAGAGGGGGCAGTCGGTGGTTTGTGTCATCAATTCTTTATAGAAGCGGGAGCCTCAAAGTTTGTTGAGGCTTTAGAAGAAGAGAAAATGATGTGGTTGGGAAGAGGATGGTGAAAGTGAGTGAGTTTGGAAATTAAGTTTGTTTGTAGCATGGGTAGTACCAAGCTCAGGTGGAAACCAGTGATGTACATCTTCTCAGAGTAACACAACGTTACATCACTCGCGTCACATTCTCAAGTGTAAGGACAGTAGAACATGGTCCTGGTCCAGGTGTATACACGGACGTCAAGGTTCAGCAGGATTACCGCTCATCAACGAGAGGTGGATGTGGCAGGCGGCTACTGCCTTGGCTGCTCCCTGGACCTTGCTCCACTTTCCTTACACTTAAGAATGTGACGCGAGTCACGAAACATTGTGTTACTGTGTACCTGTGTACTGCTTCTGGTGTACTTCTGGTGTGATGTTGAGATCTGAATAACTTTATTAAGATTTAGCACCTGACGAGATGGATTGTCTCCACGAAACATGTCGTCCAACATGTATAGAAAAATTACATGTTTGATAAAATTATATGAACTCCTGCTGAAGTGCGATATTACCTTAATAACTATCATCATGGACTGGTGTGATCGTCATATATATATATATATATATATATATATATATATATATATATATATATATATACTTTTTTATACTATTCGCCATTTCCTTCGTTAGTGAAGTAGCGTTAACAACAGAGGACTGAGCCTTTGAGGGAAAATCCTCACTTGGCCCTCTTCTCGGTTCCTTCTTTTGGAAAACTAAAAACGAGAGGAGAGGATTTCCAGACCCCCGCTCCCTTCCCTTTTAGTCGCCTTCTATGACTTGCAGGGAATACGTGGGAAGTATTCTTTCTCTCCTATCCCCAGGGATGATATATATATATATATATATATATATATATATATATATATATATATATATATATATATATATATTTTTTTTTTTTTTTTTTTTTGCTTTGTCGCTGTCTCCCGCGTTTGTGAGGTAGCGCAAGGAAACAGACGAAAGAAATGGCCCAACCCACCCCCATACACATGTATATACATACGTCCACACATGCAAATATACATACCTACACAGCTTTCAATGGTTTACCCCAGACGCTTCACATGCCCTGATTCAATCCACTAACAGCACGTCAACCCCGGTATACCATATCGATCCAATTCACTCTATTCCTTGCCCTCCTTTCACCCTCCTGCATGTTCAGGCCCCGACCACACAAAATCTTTTTAACTCCATCTTTCCACCTCCAATTTGGTCTCCCACTTCTCGTTCCCTCCACCTCCGACACATATATCCTCTTGGTCAATCTTTCCTCACTCATTCTCTCCATGTGCCCAAACCATTTCAAAACACCCTCTTCTGCTCTCTCAACCACACTCTTTTTATTTCCACACATCTCTCTTACCCTTACGTTACTCACTCGATCAAACCACCTCACACCACACATTGTCCTCAAACATCTCATTTCCAGCACATCCATCCTCCTGCGCACAACTCTATCCATAGATATATATATATATATATATATATATATATATATATATATATATATATATATATATATATATATATATATATATATATATACATATATATAAACCCTTCATAGAGAGAAGACTCGAACCTCTGCTACTTGTGGCAGCAGTCGGGGCGATTATCTACTCAGCCACTGGCTGCCTATATATGTAAAACGATTGACGTTCTTGTACTTGTCATCATCTTTTACCCATTTCTCTATTATGGACACCAGCGGCTGAGTGGATAAGTGCCCCGACTGCCGCCACAAATAGCAGAGGTTCGAATCCTCTCTCTGTAGAAGGTAATGTACGTAATATGTAAGTGAACGTATCAAACACCATTTCATATATACGTACACTCTACCACTCTACCTCCCTTCCTAAGGAACCGCTACTAGGGGGCTTCTGCAGAGCTTAGAAAGCTAACCACGTCCACTGGGCAAGAGCTCAGCCTCAGATGATGTGCGACTGTCATGGAGGGGTGAGTGGAGGAGATCTGAAGGGGGAAGTACTTCAGTGTCTTACGTGTGGGACACGGTGACACGAGGGTAGATATGATTGATCAATGTTTTTTTTACGCTGAAGTGGTAGTTTACGCCCAGAGGCCCTCAGGTGGATGGCCTGTGACTGAGTCCGCGCACAGGAAGTGACTAAAACCAGGGATCCCAGGCCCCATGTTGGCCCGAGGGCTGAGGTGACTATCAGTTCGCTGCCGCTGTTGCCGTCCAACACGCAGGCGAGAAAGTGGAACTCTTACATGTCATGACCTTGGATGCGTTTGTTTACTGTTTGCGTTGTCATTACATTGTGGATGTTTGTTGATGCTGTAGTTGTTGTGGAGGAGAAGGGAAGGGAGGGGAAGGATTTGTGAGTATAGGCTGCTGAGGTGAGGTGGGATGAGCTTTATTTTTTCTGCTTGGGGTTTTAGTAGTGGGTTTTGAAGTAGGTTAAGTGAGGAGTTACTGCTGCTCCAAAGAATTAGATGACAACGATGTTTAGGTGGGACAGTATTGATTCATATTGGTTTTGCTCTGCAGATGTTAAATGTTTGTTGTTGCTAAGCAACCGATGATTGTTTTGAGTGTTCTGTTTCGTGTGGGATGTAGCTTTCTGATGTTAGCTTTGTGAAGGGTTGGATGGCCAAGCAGGTGAGACGTAGTTTAGCATGAAGTGAGCAAATTGTTTAAAGGGGATAGTAAGGGACTCTTTTTTTTTCTCTGTTTTTCTTCTTCTTTGGCTACAACTGGTGGTAGTAAGCATTTTGATAGCGTTTAGTTCATTTATGGCATCTGCGTTGATGTTTCGGGAGTGAATATCATTTGTCTCATGTGATACAAGTCTGCTGCGTTTAGAAACTTTTTTGAGTGAGTGTGGTCGACCATTCAGGGTGGTGGGAGAGCCGCAGGAGGGTTGGAGGGTGGATGTAAGTCTACCAGGAGTAAAGAGGTTAAAGGTGGATTTCTGCAGGAATACGGACATTCTGGTTTAATTCTTTGATGTCGTTTGTGCATATTTGTCGTTGCCGATTGAGAGGACTTGAACATCATGTTATATGGGAGATGTAAGAGGTTATTCTGGAAGAGATTGAAGAGAAATGAGAAAAACTGTTCCTTGGGAAACTCTGCTGTCGAGCATGAGGGTCTTGGAGGCGAATCCTATATGCATGATACTAGGTTTACAACCAGTTGTGACCCAGGCTAAATACTCTTTTGTGCGAGAATATGTCGGGGAGACTGCGTCAAATACTTTCATGACGTCTATTGCCACTATGACTGTGCGGGAGGGTAGACGTGGCTGTTTAAAGCCACCCGAATGTGTTGTGTGAGGACTGTGAACAGTGTGTCAGTTTAAGATGTGATGTGTTGGTGAAAGTGAGATGTTTTGCATGACTACTGTGGCTCAGTTTATGAAGGAGTTTGGAGAATGATGATAACATTGATATGGTACGGTAGAAGGAGGGGTATGGGAGTTTACAGGACTTCAGGATGAGTGCTATGTTGGCAAGTTTCCAGGTATTTGCAATTTTATTATGTAACCAGGAGTGATTGGATATGTCTGTCAGTGTCTGGGTTGCAAACGGGCCAAAGTATTTACTGTGGAAGTTTGATGTATTGTCGACAACTTCCGTCGTCAGCTTGAACAATGTGTCTTCAAATGGTCAGATCTTCACCAAATTTCTAAATTATCAATGACCAGTAAGTTCCCTGTGTATTCTACCCAGTGTAACAGTCAAGATTAAGACATAGTTTTGAGCACCTTGTAGTTCTGATGATATGATAATATCTGATTTCCATAAGCCGTAAGTTTATGTGAATAGCTAAATCCTGGGAGAACTGATTGTTAATCTGGCTCCCCCGAACCAGCTTCAGTTCCTCCTCGAATAACTGGACAGTGTCATGCCCCAGGCCACTTAAAGTTCCATGTATCTTCAGATGTTATCTGAAACAAAGAAAATGAAGAAAAAATGTCGAACACTCAATTCATCAAAAAAAAGGATCGTCGTTTAATATCTAGTAGAAAGTGTTGCCAGAGTTGCCTCTGGTTACAAAAGCAAGGATGCAATATCGACCTTGTTCGTCCCTCCTTCTCTTATATATTTCATATATCTCGTTCTTCATCCATCTCAATTTTCCCTCGTGTTTGCGGTTCGTCTCCTTAACGATGTGTTTCTTGGAGGGGGGGCGGGGGGGGGGGGAGGGTTCGTTAAGTGCAAGACAAGATAATAGATATAAACCACGGCATATAAGTGAAGTATGTACCATGCATCAATGATCCATCATCACTATAGTCTTCCGTGAAATAGTGATGATAGTGATATTAGTCATTTTATTTCAGAGTTTGATAACTAAGTATTCTTATACAAGCTTAAAAACTAAGCATTCTTTTACGTTTTATGACTATTGTCTAAATGTGTTGCATTATTTTGTTATATATTGTATGATTACATATTTGTTTGCTGTATCATGCTATGTTGTATTATTACATATTTGGATACAGTATTCTTTTGTTATATACTGCATGATTACATATTTGTTTACTGTATTATTTTGTTATATACTGTATGATTACATATTTGTGTATTGTATTATTTTCTTATATACTGTATGATTACATATTTCTTTACGTAATAATTGTATTGTTATTGTGTCTACTGATTCATTTTTTCAAACTATGTGAATCATATGTTACACACAAGATGAAAACGTCAAGGGAAAGACAAATATACAGATAGAAATTTCAGCAAGGTTCAAGACAGTCTGCAACCCGTGACAGATACAGAGGCCATGAACTGTGGTCTGCGGCAGATACAGAGGCCATGGCTTGCTGTATCCTGTGGCAGTACACAGAGGCCATGATCTTGTATCCTATGGCCACATGAGCTCACCTTTGTCGAGTAATCATATAAAATGTGTAGGTCTTCCCATTTTCTTCATAGTTGTCAAGGCGGAGTCAGTCGTACTTAATCACATGTCTGTAATGTTCTGGTGAGTGATCTACGCTTCTGGTCGAGACGTTCACAAGGTACAGTGTTGGGTCTGATATGGTTAAGTCGTGGGTCACTAATGTTATTCTTCATGTACAGAATAACTCTATTTTGTACAGTATATTACACACACACACACACACACACACACACACACACACACACACACACACACACACACACACACACACACACACACACATATACACATATATGTAAGAGTCTGGATCATTGTTATACGAATTTGGGCCAGTGTTGTAATAGATTGGACCATTGTATCAAGAGATTGGACTACTAGTATAAGATGAGGGAGACAGTAAATGAAGGGACATCAGTGCAGATGGAGGAAGGAGACAGAGAGACGAAAGTCGTGGTTGCAGGTGTGAATGAAAGGCGGTCAAGAGATGTACTGCTCAGAGAAGACATGCCCAACACCATCCAAGTAGCATTTGAAAGGCACAAGGCACCAAACATTTAGTGCAGCGTAGCAGGAAAACACGAGCAAAATGATTATGTGACACTGCCTATGAGAAGGAAGACATGCCACCCCAAGTGCTACCTGATTGGTTTGCCTCTATAACCACTGGAAACACCTGAGATCATGACGTAGATCATAGGTCAGCAGGTGAGGGAAGCGGGTCAGCGTCAGCTTTATGGCCTAATAGTTATCTTGCTCCGCATACACTGGGAGAGGTTGTGCAGCAACACTTGCCACACCAGATGCTGTACAGTGGAGACTGACTTGATGAGAGATCAGTGCCAATTTGGGGAAACCCAAATGTACTGGGGGAGAAAAACATAGACAAAATGCACTAAACTTCAGGGCAATATCTGTAACAATAAAAAATGGTCTGTAAACTGTTATAAAGGATCTTCAAGAATCAGACAGCTAACTAAGAGGCCAGGTACTAGCTTAGATGTCATGCGAAGCGAATCTTGTATGCTGTTCTAGGGTAAAAAAGATAAAGAGTTTGGTTTGGGAGACTGGTTGATTTCGGAACTGCCATAAAGCAGTGAACACTGTCTATAGGTAGAGACTAGAAGACAGATTCGATTTCCGGTGCAGCATGTGGAAGGATTCCTTCCGTAGAACGAAAAGTTCATAAACGGAAGGGACACGGAGAACACGGACCTCCGTGGAGTAAGGGTTACCGATCCTGACCGTGACGCATTCAAGGGGTGGTCAGGGTCGAACGCATAGGTTCGAATGCTGGTTGCGGCAGTCGGCCCACAGTCAACTTAACGGTTCATCTGCTGTTAGGAATTGGTCGATGAGGTGGATACCTAGCTATATATATATATATATATATATATATATATATATATATATATATATATATATATATATATATATATATATATATATATATATATATCTACAACTTGGGAAGTGAGTCAGTTGTTATATATATATATATATATATATATATATATATATATATATATATATATATATATATATATATATAGAAGCAGTGAAAAGTTTTTATCGAGGATGTAAGGCATGTGTACGTGTAGGAAGAGAGGAAAGTGATTGGTTCTCAGTGAATGTAGGTTTGCGGCAAGGGTGTGTGATGTCTCCATGGTTGTTTAATTTGTTAATGGATGGGGTTGTTAGGGAGGTGAATGCAAGAGTTTTGGAAAGAGGGGCAAGTATGAAGTCTGTTGGGGATGAGAGAGCTTGGGAAGTGAGTCAGTTGTTGTTCGCTGATGATACAGCGCTGGTGGCTGATTCATGTGAGAAACTGCAGAAGCTGGTGACTGAGTTTGGTAAAGTGTGTGAAAGAAGAAAGTTGAGAGTAAATGTGAATAAGAGTAAAGTTATTAGGTACAGTAGGGTTGAGGGTCAAGTCAATTGGGAGGTAAGTTTGAATGGAGTAGAAGAAAATGAATAAGGGCAAGGTTGTTAGGTTCAGTAGGGTTGAGGGATAAGTTAATTAGAATGTAAGTTTGAATGAAGAAAAATTGGAGGCGGGTGAGAGACGTGCAAGGAATAGGGCATGTGAAACGTCTAGGGTAAACCATAGAAAGGTCAATGAGGCCTGGATGTGGGAAAGGAGTTGTGGTTTCCCAGCATTACACGTGACAGCTATAGACTGAGTGTGAACGAATGTTGCCTTTTCTTTCTGTTTCCCTGGCGCTACCAGGCTGACGCAGGAGGTGGCGATGCTATTTCCTGTGGAGCGGGGTGACGCCGGAAATGAATGAAAGCAACCGAGTATCAGTATTATATATATATATATATATATATATATATATATATATATATATATATATATATATATATATATATATATATATATATATATATTCCTATGAGTCCACGGGGAAAATGAAACACGAAAAGTTCCCAAGTGCACTTTCGTGTAATAATCACATCATCAGGGGAGACACAAGAGAGGAATATAATAGTCAGTTGACATACATCGAAGAGACGAAGCTAGGACGCCATTTGGTAAACATGTGATTGTCCAAAACATACAACGAGCGTTCATAAACTTATCATTTTACAAATCTTATCAACAATAAAGTTATCTAATTTGTACAGACCATCACTAATATTAAGATTATAATTCTTTGTGTATTTAATAATAGAAGATTCAATGATATTTCTCTTGGTAATAGAGTTAGAGTTAACAACTGAGATGGCGTTACTCCAGTCAATACAATGATCATAGTTTTTAACATGATTAAGCAAGGCATTTGATTCCTGTCCCGTTCTTATACTATATTTATGTTGCTTAAGTCTAACAGAAAGATCCTTACCAGTCTGACCAACATTAAATTTATCACAGTTTCCACAAGAAACTTTATAAATGCAACCAAGAGAATTTTCTGGTGAATTCCTGATTAAGATATTCTTTATAGTATTATTGTTGCTAAAGGCAACATTTACATTAAAGGATTTAAGCAACATGGGAAGCAAAGTGAAATTATTATTAACAGGGAGAACTAAAAGATTCTTGGTGTTAATGGGAGGTTTGGGCTCAACTCTATAAAATGATTTCTTTGCTAACTTAAGGGATTTATCAATGAAAAATCCCAGTTGTTAACTCTAACTCTATTACCAAGAGAAATATCATTGAATCTTCTATTATTAAATACACAAAGAATTATAATCTTAATATTAGTGATGGTCTGTACAAATTAGATAACTTTATTGTTGATAAGATTTGTAAAATGATAAGTTTATGAACGCTCGTTGTATGTTTTAGACAATCACATGTTTACCAAATGATATAACAGTCAGTTGATATACATGGAAGAGACGAAGCTAGGACGCCATTTGGTAAACATGTGATTGTCCAAGTGGCGTCCTAGCTTCGTCTCTTCGATGTATATCAACTGACTGTTATATTTCTCCGTTGTGTCACCCCTGATGATGTGATTATTACACGAAAGTGCACTTGGGAACTTTTCGTGTTTCATTTCCCCCGTGGACTCATAGGAATATCTTGATCACGCGCAAAATTGTGATCCTATCCAATATATATATATATTTTTTTTTTTTTTTTTTTTTACTTTGTCGCTGTCTCCCGCGTTTGCGAGGTAGCGCAAGGAAACAGACGAAAGAAATGGCCCAACCCACCCCCCCCATACACATGTACATACACACGTCCACACACGCAAATATACATACCTACACAGCTTTCCATGGTTTACCCCAGACGCTTCACATGCCTTGATTCAATCCACTGACAGCACGTCAACCCCTGTATACCACATCGCTCCAATTCACTCTATTCCTTGCCCTCCTTTCACCCTCCTGCATGTTCAGGCCCCGATCACACAAAATCTTTTTCACTCCATCTTTCCACCTCCAATTTGGTCTCCCTCTTCTCCTCGTTCCCTCCACCTCCGACACATATATCCTCTTGGTCAATCTTTCCTCACTCATTCTCTCCATGTGCCCAAACCATTTCAAAACACCCTCTTCTGCTCTCTCAACCACGCTCTTTTTATTTCCACACATCTCTCTTACCCTTACGTTACTTACTCGATCAAACCACCTCACACCACACATTGACCTCAAACATCTCATTTCCAGCACATCCATCCTCCTGCGCACAACTCTATCCATAGCCCACGCCTCGCAACCATACAACATTGTTGGAACCACTATTCCTTCAAACATACCCATTTTTGCTTTCCGAGATAATGTTCTCGACTTCCACACATTTTTCAAGGCTCCCAAAATTTTCGCCCCCTCCCCCACCCTATGATCCACTTCCGCTTCCATGGTTCCATCCGCTGACAGATCCACTCCCAGATATCTAAAACACTTCACTTCCTCCAGTTTTTCTCCATTCAAACTCACCTCCCAATTGACTTGACCCTCAACCCTACTGTACCTAATAACCTTGCTCTTATTCACATTTACTCTTAACTTTCTTCTTCCACACACTTTACCAAACTCAGTCACCAGCT
Source organism: Panulirus ornatus (assembly GCF_036320965.1). Lineage (NCBI taxonomy): Eukaryota > Metazoa > Arthropoda > Malacostraca > Decapoda > Palinuridae > Panulirus > Panulirus ornatus. Next base: position 24,995,513 of record NC_092252.1, on the reverse strand, counting down.
TCTGCAGTTTCTCACATGAATCAGCCACCAGCGCTGTATCATCAGCGAACAACAACTGACTCACTTCCCAAGCTCTCTCATCCCCAACAGACTTCATACTTGCCCCTCTTTCCAGGACTCTTGCATTTACCTCCCTAACAACCCCATCCATAAACAAATTAAACAACCATGGAGACATCACACACCCCTGCCGCAAACCTACATTCACTGAGAACCAATCACTTTCCTCTCTTCCTACACGTACACATGCCTTACATCCTCGATAAAAACTTTTCACTGCTTCTAACAACTTGCCTCCCACACCATATATTCTTAATACCTTCCACAGAGCTTCTCTATCAACTCTATCATATGCCTTCTCCAGATCCATAAATGCTACATACAAATCCATTTGCTTTTCTAAGTATTTCTCACATACATTCTTCAAAGCAAACACCTGATCCACACATCCTCTACCACTTCTGAAACCGCACTGCTCTTCCCCAATCTGATGCTCTGTACATGCCTTCACCCTCTCAATCAATACCCTCCCATATAATTTACCAGGAATACTCAACAAACTTATACCTCTGTAATTTGAGCACTCACTCTTATCCCCTTTGCCTTTGTACAATGGCACAATATATATATATATATATATATATATATATATATATATATATATATATATATATATATATATATATATATATATATATATATATATATATATAAATCCTCCCCTCTCGTTTTTTTTTAATTTTCCAAAAGAGGGAACAGAGAATTGCGCCAGGTGAGGGTATTCCCTCAAAGGCCCAGTCCTCTGTTCTTAACGCTACCTCGCTAATGCGGGAAATGGCGAATAGTTTGAAAGAAAGAAAAATATATATATATATATATACACATATATATATCCTCGATTAGGATATCCAGTTGCCCGTACCTTCTGAGATATCATGAAAATAAAGAGGTCAGGTTATGACTTTATCTTGCATGGGAGGAATTGTACGAAAGATTTGTAAAAGAAACTAAACGGTATGACACAGAACCTAGCCTGTCATCAGAGCCCCACATTAGGAGAGTTTTAGTGACAGTAAATCATATAGAATTCAGTGTCACAGTTGCCTTCATGTTCATATACAGGGAGATATTCAGTGACGTATCTACAGCATAAGACCCACTAACTATTACCCGCATTATGATCTCCTCGAATGAGGAGAAACATAGAGTCGCTGGAGGTTGAATGGCCGGTAATGGAGACTGTGCCTCGGTGAGGAAGACCAGGTACAATATAAATCGCATATCTGAATCTCGGTGACATTCTCTAAGTTAAGGTTTCGTGGTGAACGGACAAGTGCAAGGTGCAATGTGTCTAATTTTATCAAGGTAAACTAAGTGAGAGTTGGTGCATTGCTCTTAATCATTTCAATCTCACTCCTAAAGTGTCGAGTCCACTTTTGTCGAAATCGAAGTAACGCTTTTGTGAGGTAATAAGAGTAGGATGAGGGTACACTTCCCCAGCACAGACACCAGAGATAAACGGTACACTTCATGAACCGTGAGGAGAAATTCGTGCTGAAGACTGATCATAACGAGAGATTTGAGCCAGCCAGTAGTAGTGGGCGGGGAATATACATAATCTTTCCTGATAGTTCCCTTATACAGCATGCTGACGATCCTGCACGCGACCTGAATATAAGAGGCTTAGTTCTGGCTATAGACGAGGATCTCGTCCATAATGTCGTGTGGCTGGAGAAACGATTTTGTGCAAGTGATCAACAACATATTGCACGCGAGGCGGCGCCTACCAGCCTGATTTTAATGTTTGTCAACACTGCAACTGTGAATATATATATATATATATATATATATATATATATATATATATATATATATATATATATATATATATATATATATATATATATATTGTGTGTGTGTGTTAATATGATGATCACACTAGTCCGTGATGATAGTTGTGAAGATGAAATCGTAATTCAATAGTTCAGATGAATTAATGTGTAATGTTTCCATACCTACGATACTACATGTTCCATTGAGACAATTCGTCTCTTTAGGTCAAACAATTTCATAAAGTCTGTGATTAAAAAGCTTTATATATCATCATATATATATTGATTAATTGACTGATTGATTGATTGACTGATTGATTGATTGACTGATTGATTGATTGATTGATTGATTGATTGATCCCTCAAGATAGCGGAGGAAAAATAGTGCCCATGTTTTTCTTGCGTGTCGGAGAAGGCGACTAACAGGGGAGGGAGAGAGAGGCTGGAAATACTCCCTTCCTGTATTGCTTTCCAAAAGAAAGAACAGAGTAAGGAGCCAAGTGAGGATTTTTCCCTTTAAGTTTGTCATCTTTCCTTAACGCTACCTCTCTCACCCTGGAAATATATATATATCAATTTATTTATTTTCATTTATTCAACAATCGCTATTTCCCGTGTTAGCGAGGTAGCGCAAGGAAACAGACGAAGAATGGCTCAACCACTCATATACACATAGACGCCCATACATGCACATATACATACATATATATTTCAACGTATACATACATATACATACACTGGCATATACATATATACACATGTCACATATCCATACTTGCTGCTCTCATTCATTCCTGTCGCCACCCCGCCACACATGGAAATAGCCACCCCACCCTCTTCCCCGCATCCATCGAGGTAGCACCAAGAATAGACAAAAAGGCCACATTCGTTCACACTCAGTCTCTAGCTGTCATGTGCAATGCACCGAAACCACAGCTCCCTTTCCACATTCAGGCCCCCCAAAAACTTTCCATGGTTTAACCCCAGACGCTTCAGATCCCCAGTGTACCACATCGTTCCAATTACCTCTATTCCTTGCACGCTTTTCCCCCTCCTGTATGTTCAGGCCTCGATCGCTCAAAATATTTTTCACTCCATCCTTCCACCTCCAATTTGGTCTCCCGCTTCTCCTTCTTCCCTCCACCTCTGACACATATATCCTCTTTGTCAATCTTTCCTCACTCATTCTCTCCATGTGTCCAAACCATTTCAACACACCCTCTTCTGCTCTCTCAACCACACTTTTTATTACCACACATCTCTCTTACCCTTACATTACGTACTCGATCAAACCACCTCACACCACATGTTGTCCTCAAACATTTCATTTCCAGCACATCACCCTCCTCCGCACAACTCTATCCATAGCCTGCGCCTCGCAACCATACAACATTGTTGGAACCACTATTCCTTCAATATACCCATCTTTGCTCTCCGAGATACTGTTCTCGCCTTCCTCACATCCTTCAACGCTCCCAGAACCTTCGCCCCCTCCCCCTCCGCTTCCATGGTTCCATCCGCTTCGTAAATAAATATCATGTGAGACATGTCTTAGGGAAGATTTGGAAAGACATTCGAATAAGTAGAGGGAGCTTGTGTGCGAGAGGGCAGCAGACGGTTCTTTTGTAGAACGAAACCAGTTGTCGGTCTGAAAGACATCAATTGCTGGGTGTCCGAGCGAGAGATGAGCAGTCAAAATGCTAACAGACTGGAATAGACAACATGAATGAGATACATGAATTTATAAAGAAGGACGACAAAATTCATCTCAGAGTAAATACCAGTAAGAAGTGTATCTTCTTGAAGCTAACTAAAGACCCTCCTAAGGCATTATACGAGTACAGAGTTATGTTAAAAGCAAGAGTGTCATTGCCTGGTCATGTGGTTTATCAGTTACGGAAAACAGTGAGTTAGTTTATGATGAAGCCATAGAAAAAGACCTATTTACATACCATTAACCACTACATCCCGGAGATCGAACCCCGGTCCATCTGAGTGGCAGCCGGGTAGCCTAACCCCTAGGCCACTATGAGCTTAAAACAGCATCTCCTCTGTAACCATTTGCTGATTCATGGATCTTACTGATGCATTACGCTCCCTTATCAGCTAGAATTACCGCCCTTCATGCCCTGTCTGGACAAGGATGGAAGGCTTTTTAATCGACTCTCAAGCCATTGCGGTAATGTGTATGTATCGTGCATGGTGGTAAGGCTACCTGACTGCCACGCAGATGGATCGGGGTTCGATGCTCGGGGTATAGTGGTAAGTAGTTTACATCAGATGTCATATGAACATTGTATGATATATATATATATATATATATATATATATATATATATATATATATATATATATATATATATATATGTATATGTATATATACATATATATATATATATATATATATATATATATATATATATATATATATATATATATATATATATATATATATATATATATATATATATATATATACATATATCTTTCTTTTCTTTCAAACTATTCGCCATTTCCCGCACTAGCGAGGTAGCGTTAAGAACAGAGGACTGGGCCTTTGAGGGAATACCCTCACCTGGCCCAATATACCCTCACCTGGCCCAATTCTCCGTTCCTTCTTTTGGAAAAAAAAAAAAAAAAAAAAAAAAAAACCGAGAGGGGAGGATTTCCAGCCCCGCGCTCCCTCCCCTTTTAGTCGCCTTCTACGACACGCAGGGAATACGTGGGAAGTATTCTTAATCCCCTATCCCCAGGGATAATATATATATATATATATATATATATATATATATATATATATATATATATATATATATATATATATATATATATACATATATATATATATATACAGGAGGGGGAAAAGCGTGCAAGGAATAGAGGTAATTGGAACGATGTGGTACACCGGGGATCTGAAGCGTCTGGGGTTAAACATCATCTCCTCTGTAACCATTTGCTGGTTCATGGATCTTACTGATGCATTACGCTCCCTTATCAGCTAGAATTACCGCCCCATATATATATATATATATATATATATATATATATATATATATATATATATATATATATATGGTGGGATGAAGAAGTAAGATTATTAGTGAAAGAGAAGAGAGAGGCATTTGGACGATTTTTGCAGGGAAAAAATGCAATTGAGTGGGAGATGTATGAAAGAAAGAGACAGGAGGTCAAGAGAAAGGTGCAAGAGGGGAAAAAGAGGGCAAATGAGAGTTGGGGTGAGAGAGTATCATTAAATCTTAGGGACAATAAAAAGATATTCTGGAAGGAGGTAAATAAAGTGCGTAAGACAAGGGAGCAAATGGGAACTTCAGTGAAGGGCGCAAATGGGGAGGTGATAACAAGTAGTGGTGATGTGAGAAGGAGATGGAGTGAGTATTTTGAAGGTTTGTTGAATGTGTTTGATGATAGAGTGGCAGATATAGGGTGTTTTGGTCGAGGTGGTGTGCAAAGTGAGAGGGTTAGGGAAAATGATTTGGTAAACAGAGAAGAGGTAGTAAAAGCTTTGCGGAAGATGAAAGCCGGCAAGGCAGCAGGTTTGGATGGTATTGCAGTGGAATTTATTAAAAAAGGGGGCGACTGTATTGTTGACTGGTTGGTAAGGTTATTTAATGTATGTATGACTCATGGTGAGGTGCCTGAGGATTGGCGGAATGCGTGCATAGTGCCATTGTACAAAGGCAAAGGGGATAAGAGTGAGTGCTCAAATTACAGAGGTATAAGTTTGTTAAGTATTCCTGGTAAATTATATGGGAGGGTATTGATTGAGAGGGTGAAGGCATGTACAGAGCATCATATTGGGGAAGAGCAGTGTGGTTTCAGAAGTGGTAGAGGATGTGTGGATCAGGTGTTTGCTTTGAAGAATGTATGTGAGAAATACTTAGAAAAGCAAATGGATTTGTATGTAGCATTTATGGATCTGGAGAAGGCATATGATAGAGTTGATAGAGATGCTCTGTGGAAGGTATTAAGAATATATGGTGTGAGAGGCAAGTTGTTAGAAGCAGTGAAAAGTTTTTATCGAGGATGTAAGGCATGTGTACGTGTAGGAAGAGAGGAAAGTGATTGGTTCTCAGTGAATGTAGGTTTGCGGCAGGGGTGTGTGATGTCTCCATGGTTGTTTAATTTGTTTATGGATGGGGTTGTTAGGGAGGTGAATGCAAGAGTTTTGGAAAGAGGGGCAAGTATGAAGTCTGTTGGGGATGAGAGAGCTTGGGAAGTGAGTCAGTTGTTGTTCGCTGATGATACAGCGCTGGTGGCTGATTCATGTGAGAAACTGCAGAAGCTGGTGACTGAGTTTGGTAAAGTGTGTAAAAGAAGAAAGTTAAGATTAAATGTGAATAAGAGCAAGGTAATTAGGTACAGTAGGGTTGAGGGTCAAGTCAATTGGGAGGTAAGTTTGAATGGAGAAAAACTGGAGGAAGTAAAGTGTTTTAGATATCTGGGAGTGGATCTGGCAGCGGATGGAACCATGGAAGCGGAAGTGGATCATAGGGTGTGGGAGGGGGCGAAAATCCTGGGAGCCTTGAAGAATGTGTGGAAGTCGAGAACATTATCTCGGAAAGCAAAAATGAGTATGTTTGAAGGAATAGTGGTTCCAACAATGTTGTATGGTTGCGAGGCGTGGGCTATGGATAGAGTTGTGCGCAGGAGGATGGATGTGCTGGAAATGAGATGTTTGAGGACAATGTGTGGTGTGAGGTGGTTTGATCGAGTAAGTAACATAAGGGTAAATGAGATATGTGGAAATAAAAAGAGCGTGGTTGAGAGAGCAGAAGAGGGTGTTTTGAAATGGTTTGGGCACATGGAGAGAATGAGTGAGAAAAGATTGACCAAGAGGATATATGTGTCAGAGTGGAGGGAACGAGGAGAAGTGGGAGACCAAATTGGAGGTGGAAAGATGGAGTGAAAAAGATTTTGTGTGATCGGGGCCTGAACATGCAGGAGGGTGAAAGGAGAGGAAGGAATAGAGTGAATTGGATCGATGTGGTATACCGGGGTTGACGTGCTGTCAGTGGATTGAATCAGGGCATGTGAAGCGTCTGGGGTAAACCATGGAAAGCTGTGTAGGTATGTATATTTGCGTGTGTGGACGTATGTATATACATGTGTATGGGATTGGGTTGGGCCATTTCTTTCGTCTGTTTCCTTGCGCTACCTCGCAAAGGCGGGAGACAGCGACAAATCAAAGAAAAAAAAAAAAATATATATATATATAGTGATGGGTGATTTGAATGCAAAGGTGAGTAATGTGGCAGTTGAGGGAATAATTGGTATACATGGGGTGTTCAGTGTTGTAAATGGAAATGGTGAAGAGCTTGTAGATTTATGTGCTGAAAAAGGACTGATGATTGGGAATACCTGGTTTAAAAAGCGAGATATACATAAGTATACTTATGTAAGTAGGAGAGATGGCCAGAGAGCGTTATTGGATTACGTGTTAATTGACAGGAGTGCGAAAGAGAGACTTTTGGATGTTAATGTGCTGAGAGGTGCAACTGGAGGGATGTCTGATCATTATCTTGTGGAGGCTAAGGTGAAGATTTGTATGGGTTTTCAGAAAAGAAGAGTGAATGTTGGGGTGAAGAGGTTGGTGAGAGTAAGTGAGCTTGAGAAGGAGACCTGTGTGAGGAAGTACCAGGAGAGACTGAGTACAGAATGGAAAAAGGTGAGAACAATGGAAGCAAGGGGAGTGGGGGAGGAATGGGATGTATTTAGGGAATCAGTGATGGATTGCGCAAAAGATGCTTGTGGCATGAGAAGAGTGGGAGGTGGGTTGATTAGAGAGGGTAGTGAGTGGTGGGATGAAGAAGTAAGAGTATTAGTGAAAGAGAAGAGAGAGGCATTTGGACAATTTTTGCAGGGAAAAAATGCAATTGAGTGGGAGATGTATAAAAGAAAGAGACAGGAGATCAAGAGAAAGGTGCAAGAGGTGAAAAAAAGGGCAAATGAGAGTTGGGGTGAGAGAGTATCATTAAATTTTAGAGAGAATAAAAAGATGTTCTGGAAGGAGGTAAATAAAGTGCGTAAGTCAAGGGAGCAAATAGGAACTTCAGTGAAGGGCGCAAATGGGGAGGTGATAACAAGTAGTGGTGATGTGAGAAGGAGATGGAGTGAGTATTTTGAAGGTTTGCTGAATGTGTTTGATGATAGAGTGGCAGATATAGGGTGTTTTGGTCGAGGTGGTGTGCAAAGTGAGAGGGTTAGGGAAAATGATTTGGTAAACAGAGAAGAGGTAGTGAAAGCTTTGCGGAAGATGAAAGCCGGCAAGGCAGCATGTTTGGATGGTATTGCAGTGGAATTTATTAAAAAAGGGGGTGACTGTATTGTTGACTGGTTGGTAAGGTTATTTAATGTATGTATGACTCATGGTGAGGTGCCTGAGGATTGGCGGAATGCGTGCATAGTGCCATTGTACAAAGGCAAAGGGGATAAGAGTGAGTGCTCAAATTACAGAGGTATAAGTTTGTTGAGTATTCCTGGTAAATTATATGGGAGGGTATTGATTGAGAGGGTGAAGGCATGTACAGAGCATCAGATTGGGGAAGAGCAGTGTGGTTTCAGAAGTGGTAGAGGATGTGTGGATCAGGTGTTTGCTTTGAAGAATGTATGTGAGAAATACTTAGTAAAGCAAATGGATTTGTATGTAGCATTTATGGATCTGGAGAAGGCATATGATAGAGTTGATAGAGATGCTCTGTGGAAGGTATTAAGAATATATGGTGTGGGAGGAAAGTTGTTAGAAGCAGTGAAAAGTTTTTATCGAGGATGTAAGGCATGTGTACGTGTAGGAAGAGAGGAAAGTGATTGGTTCTCAGTGAATGTAGGTTTGCGGCAGGGGTGTGTGATGTCTCCATGGTTGTTTAATTTGTTTATGGATGGGGTTGTTAGGGATGTAAATGCAAGAGTTTTGGAAAGAGGGGCAAGTATGAAGTCTGTTGGGGATGAGAGAGCTTGGGAAGTGAGTCAGTTGTTGTTCGCTGATGATACAGCGCTGGTGGCTGATTCATGTGAGAAACTGCAGAAGCTGGTGACTGAGTTTGGTGAAGTGTGTGGAAGAAGAAAGTTAAGAGTAAATGTGAATAAGAGCAAGGTTATTAGGTACAGTAGGGTTGAGGGTCAAGTCAATTGGGAGGTGAGTTTGAATGGAGAAAAACTGGAGGAAGTGAAGTGTTTTAGATATCTGGGAGTGGATCTGGCAGCGGATGGAACCATGGAAGCGGAAGTGGATCATAGGGTGGGGAAGGGGGCGAAAATTCTGGGGGCCTTGAAGAATGTGTGGAAGTCGAGAACATTATCTCGGAAAGCAAAAATGGGTATGTTTGAAGGAATAGTGGTTCCAACAATGTTGTATGGTTGCGAGGCATGGGCTATGGATAGAGTTGTGCGCAGGAGGATGGATGTGCTGGAAATGAGATGTTTGAGGACAATGTGTGGTGTGAGGTGGTTTGATCGAGTGAGTAACGTAAGGGTAAGAGAGATGTGTGGAAATAAAAAGAGCGTGGTTGAGAGAGCAGAAGAGGGTGTTTTGAAGTGGTTTGGGCACATGGAGAGGATGAGTGAGGAAAGATTGACCAAGAGGATATATGTGTCGGAGGTGGAGGGAGCAAGGAGAAGAGGGAGACCAAATTGGAGGTGGAAAGATGGAGTGAAAAAGATTTTGTGTGATCGGGGCCTGAACATGCAGGAGGGTGAAAGGAGGGCAAGGAATAGAGTGAATTGGAGCGATGTGGTATACCGGGGTTGACGTGCTGTCAGTGGATTGAATCAAGGCATGTGAAGCTTCTAGGGTAAACCATGGGCCATTTCTTTCGTCTGTTTCCTTGCGCTACCTCGCAAACGCGGGAGACAGCGACAAAGTATAATAGATATAAATAAATATATAAATATATATATATATATATATATATATATATATATATATATATATATATATATATATATATATATATATATATATATATATATATATCCTAAGCTAGGTACCCAATTTATCGACCAGCTCCTGGGGGAGGATGACCATCTGGGTGGAGTGTGGACTCTGCGGAGACGTGACGTCATCAGTCTCTCATTTCTCCGCTCTATGTTTCTCATCACGTCACCTCTAACCAGGAGCCTCGAGCCTGGCGCTATTGTCTGCCTTTTGTACTCTTTGTTGCACAATGAGAGGACATCACACGCTTAACCACAGCAGAGGAGAGGAAGGTAAGAGGTTCACAAGGGGTAGAGGTGAAGGATACATGGCTACCACACGTCCCTCAATTGATACGACACACGATGTCGATACTGAGCAGTGCGGGAGCGCGGAGAGCCAGTCACCAAGCGGACCTACACAAACATCTTCGCTGGAGACGAGTTAGAGAACAGGAGGGAGGTGAGTCTGTAGTGAGGGAACAGGAGGGAGGTGAGTCTGTAGTGAGGGAACAGGAGGGAGGTGAGTCTGTAGTGAGGGTACAGGAGGGAGGTGAGTCTGTAGTGAGGGAACAGGAGGGAGGTGAGTCTGTAGTGAGGGAACAGGAGGGAGGTGAGTCTGTAGTGAGGGAACAGGAGGGAGGTGAGTCTGTAGTGAGGGTACAGGAGGGAGGTTGGTCTGTAGTGAGGGTACAGCGGTGGGATGGAACAGGCTTGGTAGTGAGTGAAAAGTGCGGAGGTTTTGTTTGAAAACCTCAAGAAAACTGTCGTGCAGAAATGAGAGGGATGCATGAGCACGTGTTTCCCTCCTCGTATACAGTTAACCACACACACACACACACACACACACACACACACACACACACACACACACACACACACACCGCTGTTCACCTAAAGCTTCATGAATTGATTATCCTGTGTGACGTCACGGTCGCGTCGTCCCCATGATTGTGTCAGCTGTTGTTGTTGTTGTTGTTGTTGTGGAGAGACTGACGTGGTATTGACTGACCGCTGGCCTCCCTCCCTCTCTCTCCCTCCCTTCCCTTTCTGTCCGTTGACCTTACCAAACCTTCTTACCTGCCTGCCTACCTACCTACCTAAATACCTACCTACCTACCTACATACATACATATCTACCTACCTACCTACCTATCTACCTACGTACCTACCTACCTACTACTTACTTACCTACCTTTTTACCTACTACTTACCTACCTGCCTACGTACCTATTTACCTACCTACTACTTACTTACCTACCTACCTACCTACCTACCTACCTACTTACCTACCTACTACTTACCTATTTACCTACTTACCTACCTACCTACCTATCTACCTTCTTACCTATCTACCTACCTACCTACCTACCCACTACTTATGTGCATTACATACCTACCTACTACCTACTTACCCACCTATATACCTGCCTACGTACCTACCTACTTACCTACCTACTACCTACTTGCCTTCCTTTATACCTACTTACTGACCTTTTCGCCTAACAGCCTACCTACCCACCTACTTACCTTCTTATCTACCTCCCTAGGTAGGTAGATAAGCTGTTCTTACAGCATCTGTGTGCGAACCCTGAACGTCTTGCAGCCCAACCTCTCCTGGTAGCTCTCTCACGCAGCCACCAGCTGTCCACCTTCATGTCCCTCCCGCGTCCGTCCTGGCCTTGGCAGACTCCCAAACCTCTTTCTTGCATTCCACTTCCCCTGACGACTTGGCTCTGAGCATCTGACCTTGGTATTTAATCCCTTAGGGTCGTGACACAGTTCCTCCTGACCCTATACCAACCCTCCTTCTCACTGAGGCTTTGCCGCAAGGAATGTAAGGGCGTGGTTGCCCTTTGCCCTTGGAGATCAGTGCTCATGTCCCTTGGCGCCCAGGAAGCCTCTAGCACCTTGACCCTTGGAGTCAGAGCCTTGTCTGTCCTTAAGAATGTATCACATTGTCCTTCCCCGTCTCACACAAGGGCGAGAATGTAATCCATATAGGCATTATGGGTCTTTAATGATACATCAAGAACAAGATCAGGATACATAGATCACGTGATACATGCGGGGCTGTGATGAAGAGATACATAGATCACGTGAAGGGTGATACATACGGGGCTGTGATGAAGAGATACATATTGTCGTGATGGTGGAGTATAGATCAGATAAGTAGTGAAACATGTATGGACACACTGGTTACAGTTAAGTCTCTCATAACTATACTGGTGACACATGTATTGATTATAGTGATTCGTACTTCACATTATTGGTGATACATGTACTATTGTAATGACGGTACATGCATCACTGTAATGGTGATACATGCAGCACTGTAAGGATGATACATACACCACTGTAACGATGTTACGTGTGCCACTGTAATGATGATAACTTGCGCCACTGTAATGATGATACATACACCTCAGTAACGATGAAACATACACCACTGTAACGATAATACGCCAGTGTGACGATGATACATACGCCACTGTAATGGTGATACATGTACGACTGTAAGTCAACACAATGCTGATACATATAATGATATAATGGTGATACATACACGGTCGTGGGAACGGCATTAGCGCGTGTAATAAGCATTCAAGTGATTAATATTGCAGTTCTGCAATGAAAAGAAAAGATCATTTAACGTTGGGTCTAGTCCTTGAGTTGCAAGGTGCAAGTTGTGTTCATATTCTGAGTCGCCGCTGTGTGGAGGGCTGACCAGGCGACACAACACGGTATTATAAACAAAGGCTTCTAGCGTGTGTGGCAGCAGTGTCTTGCCTTTCGTGTGTGTGTGTGTGTGTGTGTGTGTGTGTGTGTGTGTGAAATGCTTCAATTGTATTGGCGTGAGCACGTGACTGTGTACGTATATTTCTCTGCGTCTGCTTTCGTGAATGTGTGTATTTGTTGTTTGTACTTCTACATGTATGTGTTCATGTGTAGCTATACTCCCACACACTGTGTACGTTCATGTGTATGTATTCGCATGTGTAGTGTGCACTTACTCTGTGTATGAATGTCTTTCTTTACATATACATCTGTATGCGTTCGTTGGCACTAGTGTATACAGGCAGTCCCAGCTGTACATGTGTGTCTGCTTCAGCTGAGTGGATGCGTAAATGAGTTCTGGGAAATGTGTAAAGAAACTGCTAACCTACCGTCACTTTCTTATTTTGCCTCGAGGAATATTGCACCTGAAGGTCACTCGCGCCAATCTATACGCCAAGACCAGGAGTACTGCTAATGTTTGTGTGGTGCGAGTGTTGGGGTTGAGGCCACTGTGGGGTTGGCCCGGTGTAGGGAAGAAGACGGTGTGGAGACGTGGTCAGTGTGGGGATGAGGCTGGTTTTAGTTTGGGAGGCAGTCAGGGGTTGGGACCAGAAGGAGGTTTGGTTGGGAAGTGTGGATTAGGGCTAATGTGAAGAAGGGATTGGGGCCGATGTAGGTTTTGGGACAATATGAGGTTAGGGCTGGTGTGGAGTCAAGGTAAGTGGCTAAGTGTGGGGATGGGGCTAGTGTGAGATTGGAACAATATGGGGTTGGTACTAGTGTGAGGTTAGGGCCAGTGTGGAGAGAGAGAGAGAGAGAGAGAGAGAGAGAGAGAGAGAGAGAGAGAGAGAGAGAGAGAGAGAGAGAGAGAGAGAGAGAGAGAGGCAGGCAGAAAAGTGAAAGCAATAAAATTTCAAGTATAAATACGTATGCCAAGTGTTAATTCAAACGCTCTGGAAATGTCGAGCGCCACAACAAACGCTCCTCCAAGTTCTCTGAGAGAGGAGGACCACGCAGGTGGAAAGATCACGAGTCGAACTTGGATTGGGAAAGTCATACTGGTGATCTGCAGGACGGGAACTGGATTCTAAGTGTTTAAGAAAGTGAGAGAGTGTTTTGAAGACAGCAAAAGTAAGCGCGATGGGGAGATGTAAGGAGAACTTAAAGCAGACTTCTTCCTAAGAAGAAGGGAAGATCTGGGTTTTGAGACAGAGACGAAATAGACGGGCAAGAACCGGAGCTGCCTGGGAAGCACTCTGCATAAGGACAAGAGGAGGTAAGTCATCGGGACTGTACTATGCCTCATCCAGAGAGGAAATGGAGGAGACTAAAGAACCGAAAAGAGCGGCTTTGTCATCAGGAGAATTTACTATGAAGTGATCCAGTCGGATAAGAGGAGGAAATCTTGAGTTTTAGAGACGTTTTTAGAGCCGATTTTGCTTAAGAATCAGAGCAATTTATCTGGAGAGGTCCAGTCATTACTCTCTTCTGTAAAGGTGAACTTAACTCTACGAGTAACAGTTTTTCCGAGCAAAAATGAAGGCCGGAGTGAGATTCTAGAGAAGGGAAAGGGTTCATGGTCTACTAATAGCTGTTCTGGATACGACAGGCATTAGAGCGAAGCTGATCAAACCATGACTTGGGGTATAAAGAGGAATGGATCTGGGACTCGACTTGGGCCGCTATGTCGTCAGCACAGCTGGAGGCAGCCAGGCCAGCGAATCACTACTGGATCCTGGGAGAGTCGTTACAACAATTGCTCAGGGATGACAGCCGACAGCCGAGCTCTCACAAAGTGCCGGAGTTGTCATTTCGAAGGGGTGGAAAGGGAGGGGTGATGGTTGCATCCAGTCAGAAGAGACAGAGATAAGATAATGGCTGAAAGATCTTAAAGAACCAGATACAGGTTATGTATAGTGAGAGAGGTCAGAGATAAAGAAAAGAGAAGTCAAGTGTGTTGCAAGAGTGGTCATGATTGATTGGGAACTTGCGTTTCGTATTCAATTACATGTTCCAGATCACTGAAGACGGAGAAAAGGCTTCATGTCAATCGGATTCATCCTGAGTAGAGTCTAGCCAGTCTTCGTGGTGTATGTTGCAATCCCCTGCACGAGGGATACCAGCTCGTGGTTGTGAAGGGAACAACACTTGGTAACTGCGGGCCAAGTAGCCAGAAAGTTGTATGTACATAGCTGGAGGAAGTGAGGTGAGTCACGGGGGTTATAAAATCGATGTTGCGAAGAGAAAGGAAGTTTTGAGCAGTATGGCTTGGAAGATGGGAGACTCAGTATCCAGGAGACAATCAGTAAGTGTTTTTGAACTACATTAAGCACAAATACCGCCCTTGAAACAGAGACTCTGATAGAGATGATAGTCAGAGATTTGACAACGTAAAGTAAGTAGAGGAGAGAAAGCTTTGGACTGTTTGTTTTCATGGATGAACAAATTAAGATAGGAGGAAGGTAGATGTTTGTTCGACACAAGGCAGACGAGGTGAAATTTGAGACCGAAGTTGTAGAAATGGAAACAGAAAGAGTCAGATGTAAGGAGCAGTGTTGGCAAAGGTGAAGGGAGACCCAGTCACATAATGACATTCAAGGAGGCACTGAGAACCAACCAGCCCTCCTTGACAAGTGGTGCTGGGTCGACCCATCGCTGAGGAAGCACTGTTTGGTTGTACTTGTAATAACTTGTGTTGTGCATAAGTCGGGGTAATTTAGAGTTACAAGCAAAGGGAATATGTGAGTAGCGCGTTTTCGAGTGACATGTGTGAGACAGTGAGTATTCGACTGTGGAGTCAATTCCAGCAACTCATTGTATGTGAGGTTGGATGAAGAGATGGCCACCTGGGCCGGGTGGGCAACGTCACAGATAACACAGAGTTGGTTGTCAACAGTACTAAACCTCTGGATACTCAGCACCCACCTCCCTGGTAGGAGAATACCTGTTACCTACTACTGATAGAAGGACCACCAACTGATATCATCTGAGACTTACATCAATCTTTTATCAAGAGAGACAATCTCCCTTTTTTTTTTGGGGGGGGGGGTGTATGGAGGTGGGGGGGTGTATGGAGGTGGGGGGGTGTATGGAGGTGGGGGGGGTGTATGGAGGTGGGGGGGGTGTATGGAGGTAGGGGGGGTGTATGGAGGTGGGGGGGTGTATGGAGGTGGGGGGGGTGTATGGAGGTTGGGGGGGTGTATGGAGGTGGGGGGTGTATGGAGGTAGGGGGGGTGTATGGAGGTGGGGGGGTGTATGGAGGTGGGGGGGGTGTATGGAGGTGGGGGGGTGTATGGAGGTGGGGGGGTGTATGGAGGTGGGGGGGGTGTATGGAGGTGGGGGGGTGTATGGAGGTGGGGGGGTGTATGGAGGTGGGGGGTGTATGGAGGTGGGGGGGGTGTATGGAGGTGGGGGGGTGTATGGAGGTGGGGGGGGTGTATGGAGGTGGGGGGGTGTATGGAGGTGGGGGGGTGTATGGAGGTGGGGGGTGTATGGAGGTGGGGGGGGTGTATGGAGGTGGGGGGGTGTATGGAGGTGGGGGGGTGTATGGAGGTGGGGGGTGTATGGAGGTGGGGGGTGTATGGAGGTGGGGGGGGGGTTGGTCCTTGCTGTCATACATACACCGTCCTCCCACTATAACACCGTCCTCCCACTACAACACCGTCCTCCCACTATAACACCGTCCTCCCACTACAACACCGTCCTCCCACTACAACACCGCCCTCCCACTACAACACCGTCCTCCCACTATAACACCGCCCTCCCACTATAACACCGTCCTCCCACTACAACACCGTCCTCCCACTACAACACCGCCCTCCCACTACAACACCGTCCTCCCACTACAACACCGTCCTCCCACTATAACACCGTCCTCCCACTACAACACCGTCCTCCCACTACAACACCGTCCTCCCACTACAACACCGTCCTCCCACTATAACACCGCCCTCCCACTATAACACCGTCCTCCCACTACAACACCGTCCTCCCACTACAACACCGCCCTCCCACTACAACACCGTCCTCCCACTACAACACCGCCCTCCCACTATAACACCTTCCTCCCACTACAACACCGTCCTCCCACTACAACACCGTCCTCCCACTACAACACCGTCCTCCCACTACAACACCGTCCTCCCACTACAACACCGTCCTCCCACTATAACACCGCCCTCCCACTACAACACCGTCCTCCCACTACAACACCGTCCTCCCACTACAACACCGCCCTCCCAATACAACTCCGTCCTCCCACTACAACACCGTCCTCCCACTATAACACCGTCCTCCCACTACAACACCGTCCTCCCACTACAACACCGTCCTCCCACTACAACACCGTCCTTCCACTATAACACCGCCCTCCCACTATAACACCGTCCTCCCACTATAACACCGTCCTCCCACTACAACACCGTCCTCCCACTATAACACCGTCCTCCCACTATAACACCGTCCTCCCACTACAACACCGTCCTCCCACTATAACACCGTCCTCCCACTACAACACCGTCCTCCCAC
>NC_092252.1:24923447-24973447 GCF_036320965.1 Panulirus ornatus | reverse complement strand
TAATTTTGAGTGTAATTATGAGGGTGTAATTATGAGGTGTAATTATGAAGTGTAATTATGAAGTGTAATTATGAGGTGTAATTATGAGTAGTAATTATGAGGTGTAATTATGGGAGTGTAATTATGAAGTGTACATTTGAGGTGTAATTTGAGGTGTAATTATGAAGTGTAATTATGAGGTGTAATTCTGAGGGTGTAATTATGAAGTGTAATTTATGAAGTGTATTTATGAAGGTGTAATTATGAGGTGTAATTATGAAGGTAATTATGAGATGGTGTAATTATGAAGTGTAATTATGCAAGTGTATATTATGAGGTGTAATTATGAGGTGTAATTATGAACGTGTAATTATGAAGTGTAATTATGAGGTGTATTATGAAGTGGAATTATGAGGTGTAATTATGAAGTGTAATTATGACGGTGTAATTATGGGTGTAATTATGAAGTGTAATTATGAGGTGTATTATGAAGTGTTAATTTGAGGTGTAATTATGAAGTGTAATTATGAAGTGTAATTTGAGGTATAATTATGAAGTGTAGTTATTGAGTGTAATTATGAAGTGTAATTATGAGGTGTAATTATGAAGTGTAATTATTGAGTGTAATTATGAAGTGTAATTATGAGGTGTAATTATGAGGTGTAATTATGAAGTGTAATTATGAAGTGTAATTATGAAGTGTAATTATGAAGGTGTAATTATGAAGGTGTAATTATAGTGTAATTATGAGGGTAATTATGAAGTGTAATTATGAAGTGTAATTATGCGGTGTATTTGGAAGTGTAATTATGAAGTGTAATTCATTGAGGTGTAATTATGAGAATGAGTAATTATGACGGGTGTAATTATGAAGTGTAATTGATTGAAGGTGTAATTATGAGAGTGTAATTAAGAGTGTAATTATGAAGTGGTAATATGAAGTGGTAATTATGAGTGGTGCGTAATTATGGGTGGATTATGAGGTGTAATTATGAATGTGGTAATTATGCGGTGTAATTATGAGTGTAATTATGAAGTGTAATTTATGAGGTGTAATTATGAGGTGTAATTATGAAGTGTCAATTATGAGGTGTAATTATGACGTGTAGTCTATAGGAGGTGTAATTATGAGGTGTAATTATGAAGTGTAATTGAAAGTGTAATTATGAGGTGTAATTATGCAGTGGTAATTCATGAGGTGTAATTATGAGTGTACATTATGAAGTGTACATTATGAGGTGTAATTATGAGGTGTCATTATGAAGTGTAATTATGAGGTGTAATTTATGAGAGTGTAATTATGGAAGGTAATTATGAAGTGTAATTATGAAGTGTAATTTAGAGGTTGTGTAATTATGAGTGTAATTATGACGGTGTAAATATGAAGTGTCATTATGAAGTGTAATTATGAGGTGGTGTAATTATGAGGTGTAATTATGAAGTGTAATTATGAGTGTAATTTATGAGAGTGAATTATGAGTGGAATTTGAGGTGTAATTATGAATGTGTAATTTGAGAGTGTAATTATGAGGTGTAATTATGAAGTGTAATTTTGAGTGTAATTATGAAGTGTAATTATGAGGTGTGTAATTATGAAGTGTAATTATGAAGTGTAATTATGAAGTATAATTATGAAGTGTTAGTTATGAACGTGTAATTATGAAAGTGTAATTATGAGGTGTAATTAAGGAATTGGTGTAATCTTATGAAGTGGTAATTATGAAGTGTAATTATGAGGTGTAATTATGAAGGTGTAATTATGAAGTGTAATTATGGAAGTGTAATTATGAGGTGTAGTTATTGAGTGTAATGATAGTTTAATTATGAGGTGTATTATGAGGTGTAATTTAGTGAATGTGTAATTATGAAGTGTAATTATGAATGTAGTTATGAAGTGTAATTATGAAGGTAATTATGAGGTGTAATTAAGAAGTGGAATTATGAGGTGTAAATATGAAGGTGTAATTATGGAGTGTATATGAGTGTGTAATTATGAAGGTGTAATTATGAAGTGTAATTTGAAAGGGGTATTATGAAGTGGTAATTATGAGGGTGTAATTATGAAGTGTAATTATGAAGGTGTAATTATGAAGGGGTAATCTATGAAGTGTAATTATGAGGTGTAATTATGACAGTGTATTCGAGGTGTAATTATGAAGTGTAATTATGAAGGGGTAATTTATGAAGTGTAATTATGAGGTGTAATTATGGTGTAATTATGAGTGTAATTATGAGGTGTAATTATGAGGTGTAATTATGCAAGTGTAATTATGAGTTGTAATTTGAAGTGTTTATGAGGTGTAATTATGAGGTGTAATTATGAAGTGTAATTATGAAGTGTAATTATGAAGTGTAATTATGACAGTGTAATTATGAAGTGTAATTATGAGGTGTAATTATGAGGAGTAATTATGAGGTGTAATTATGAAGTGTAATTATGAGGTGAATTTGAGTGTAATTATGAGGGTAATTATGAAGGGTTTGGTGTAACTTATGAAGTGTAATTATGAAGTGTAATTATGAAGTGTAATTATTGAAGTGTAATTATGAGGTGGGAATTATGAGGTGTAATTATGAAGTGTAATTATGAAGTGTAATTATGAAGTGTAATTATGAGGTGTAATTTGAGGTGTAATTATGAAGTGTAATTATGAAGTGTAATTATGAGGTGTAATTTTTTGAAGTGTAATTATTTAGAGTGTAATTATGGAGGTGTATTATGAGTGTAACTTATGAGGTGTAATTATGAAGTGTATTTGTGAGAGTGTAATTAATGAAGTGTAATTATGAGGTGTAATCTATAGAGTGTAATTATGACGTGTAATTAATGAAGTTGTAATTATGAGGTAATATGGAGGTGTAATTATGAAGTGTAATTATGAGTGTGTAATTATGGGTGTAATTATGAAGTGTAAATTTCTGCAGTGTAATTATGATGTGTAATTATGAGGTGTATTATGAAGTGTAATTAGAAGTGTAATTATGCGGTGTAATTTAAAGGTGTATTTAGAAGTGTAATTATGAGGTGTAATTATGAAAGTGTAAATTTTGAAGTGTAATTATGGATGTGATTATGAAGTGAATTTACTGAGGTGTAATCAATTTTGAGTGTAATTATGAGGTGTAATTATGAGGTGTAATTATGAGATGAAATTAATGAGGTGTAATTATGAGGTGTATTAGGTGAGATTATGAAGTGTAATTATGAATTTGTAATTATGAACGGTGTATTATGAGGTGTAGTTATGGGGTGTAATTATGAGGTGTAATTGTGAGGAGTAATTATGAGGTGTAATTATGAGTGTAATTATGCGGTGTAATTCATGAGGTGTACATTTATGGAGGTGTAATTATGAGTGTAATTATGAGTGTAATTCTGCATTATAGTCAACTATGAAGTCATAGGAGTGTCAATTCTGAAGTGTAATTTATGAGTGTAACTTATGCGGTGTACATTTGATGTACATTATGTACTTTTCTGACTATACCAACATCTTTACAATTACACTTATCCAAATCTATTCCAATCACCTATTATAAACATCCTATACCATCTTATCTCAAAACATCTGTACCAATCATCTTATACCAAATCATCCTATTCCAACATCCTATACATCATCTATTCCAATCATTATACCAACTCCTATTACCAACATCTTCCTAATTCTACATACATCTATACCACATCCTATACCAAATTTTATACCAACTTCTTATTCCATACATCTATACCATCATCCTTATAACATCATCCAATCTTATCCTTCATCTATACCAACATCCTATTACCAATTTCTTCTATCCACATCCTATACCAACATCTTATCAAACATCTTATACCAATCCTATACAACTATCCTATTCCAACATCCTATACCAACATCTTATACCAACATCTATACCAACATCCTATACCAACATCTTATACCAACATCCTATACCAACATCTTATACCAACATCTTATACCAACATCCTATACCAACATCCTATACCAACATCCTATACCAACATCTTATACCAACATCCTATACCAACATCCTATACCAACATCTTATACCAACATCTTATACCAACATCCTATACCAACATCTATACCAACATCTATACCAACATCTTATACCAACATCTTATACCAACATCCTATACCAACATCTTATACCAACATCCTATACCAACATCTTATACCAACATCCTATACCAACATCCTATACCAACATCCTATACCAACATCCTATACCAACATCCTATACCAACATCTTATACCAACATCTTATACCAACATCTTATACCAACATCCTATACCAACATCTATACCAACATCTTATACCAACATCCTATACCAACATCCTATACCAACATCCTATACCAACATCCTATACCAACATCTTATACCAACATCCTATACCAACATCTATACCAACATCCTATACCAACATCTATACCAACATCCTATACCAACATCCTATACCAACATCTATACCAACATCCTATACCAACATCTTATACCAACATCCTATACCAACATCTTATACCAACATCTTATACCAACATCCTATACCAACATCTATACCAACATCTTATACCAACATCCTATACCAACATCTTATACCAACATCTTATACCAACATCCTATACCAACATCCTATACCAACATCTTATACCAACATCTTATACCAACATCCTATACCAACATCCTATACCAACATCTTATACCAACATCCTATACCAACATCTTATACCAACATCCTATACCAACATCTTATACCAACATCTATACCAACATCTTATACCAACATCCTATACCAACATCCTATACCAACATCTTATACCAACATCCTATACCAACATCCTATACCAACATCCTATACCAACATCTTATACCAACATCTTATACCAACATCTATACCAACATCCTATACCAACATCTTATACCAACATCTATACCAACATCTTATACCAACATCCTATACCAACATCCTTATACCAACATCCTATACCAACATCTTGTACCAACATCCTATACCAACATCTTATACCAACATCCTATACCAACATCTTGTACCAACATCCTATACCAACATCTTATACCAACATCCTATACCAACATCTTGTACCAACATCCTATACCAACATCTTATACCAACATCCTATACCAACATCCTATACCAACATCCTATACCAACATCTTATACCAACATCCTATACCAACATCTTGTACCAACATCCTATACCAACATCTTATACCAACATCCTATACCAACATCTTGTACCAACATCCTATACCAACATCTTATACCAACATCCTAAACAAGGAATTCACCTGCTCTGCTTTAAGCTACTCCTGACTTGCCTGGTCTTCCATGCCCTCAAATGCAAACACAACAGATCTGCAAAAAAAAGAACACAAAATAATGCACTCAGAACAAACACTGGCTTCCTTGCAACAAACACTGTCTTCCTTGCAACAAACACTGTCTTCCTTGCAACAAACACTGTCTTCCTTGCAACAAACACTGGCTTCCTTGCAACAAACACTGTCTTCCTTGCAACAAACACTGTCTTCCTTGCAACAAACACTGGCTTCCTTGCAACAAACAATGTCTTCCTTGCAACAAACACTGTCTTCCTTGTAACAAACACTGGCTTCCTTGCAACAAACACTGGCTTCCTTGCAACAAACACTGTCTTCCTTGCAACAAACACTGTCTTCCTTGCAACAAACACTGTCTTCCTTGCAACAAACACTGGCTTCCTTGCAACAAACAATGTCTTCCTTGCAACAAACACTGTCTTCCTTGCAACAAACACTGGCTTCCTTGCAACAAACAATGTCTTCCTTGCAACAAACACTGTCTTCCTTGTAACAAACACTGGCTTCCTTGCAACAAACACTGGCTTCCTTGCAACAAACACTGTCTTCCTTGCAACAAACACTGTCTTCCTTGCAACAAACACTGTCTTCCTTGCAACAAACACTGGCTTCCTTGCAACAAACAATGTCTTCCTTGCAACAAACACTGTCTTCCTTGTAACAAACACTGGCTTCCTTGCAACAAACAATGTCTTCCTTGCAACAAACACTGTCTTCCTTGCAACAAACACTGTCTTCCTTGCAACAAACACTGGCTTCCTTGTAACAAACACTGTCTTCCTTGCAACAAACACTGGCTACCTTGTAACAAACACTGGCTTCCTTGCAACAAACACTGTCTTCCTTGCAACAAACACTGGTTTCCTTGCAACAAACACTGGCTTCCTTGCAACAAACACTGGCTTCCTTGCAACAAACAATGTCTTCCTTGCAACAAACACTGTCTTCCTTGTAACAAACACTGGCTTCCTTGCAACAAACAATGTCTTCCTTGCAACAAACACTGTCTTCCTTGCAACAAACAATGTCTTCCTTGCAACAAACACTGTCTTCCTTGCAACAAACACTGGCTTCCTTGCAACAAACACTGGCTTCCTTGCAACAAACACTGTCTTCCTTGCAACAAACACTGTCTTCCTTGCAACAAACACTGTCTTCCTTGCAACAAACACTGTCTTCCTTGCAACAAACACTGTCTTCCTTGCAACAAACACTGTCTTCCTTGCAACAAACACTGGCTTCCTTGTAACAAACACTGTCTTCCTTATAACAAACACTGTCTTCCTTGCAACAAACACTGTCTTCCTTGTAACAAACACTGGCTTCCTTGTAAGAAACACTGTCTTCCTTGCAACAAACATTGTCTTCCTTGCAACAAGGACTGGCTTCCTTGCAACAAACACTGGCTTCCTTGCAACAAACACTGTCTTCCTTGCAACAAACACTGTCTTCCTTGTAACAAACACTGGCTTCCTTGCAACAAACACTGGTTTCCTTACAACAAACACTGGCTTCCTTGCAACAAACATTGTCTTCCTTGCAACAAGGACTGGCTTCCTTGCAACAAACAATGTCTTCCTTGCAACAAACACTGGCTTTGTTGCAACAAACACTGTCTTCCTTGCAACAAAATTCTGGCTTCCTTGCAACAGACCCTGTCTTCCTTGCAACAAACACTGGCTTCCTTGCAACAAACACTGGTTTCCTTGCAACAAACACTGGCTTCCTTGCAACAAACACTGGCTTCCTTGCAACAAACACTGGTTTCCTTACAACAAACACTGGCTTCCTTGTAACAATCACTGGTTTCCTTGCAACAAACACTGGTTTCCTTGCAACAAACACTGTCTTCCTTGTAACAAACACTGTCTTCCTTGTAACAAACACTGGTTTCCTTGCAACAAACACTGGCTTCCTTGTAACAAACATTGTCTTCCTTGCAACAGACCCTGTCTTCCTTGCAACAAACACTGGCTTCCTTGTAACAATCACTGGTTTCCTTGCAACAAACACTGGTTTCCTTGCAACAAACACTGTCTTCCTTGTAACAAACACTGGTTTCCTTGCAACAAACACTGGCTTTCTTGCAACAAACATTGTCTTCCTTGCAACAAACACTGGCTTCCTTGCAACAAACACTGGTTTCCTTGCAACAAACACTGTTTTCCTTGCAACAAACACTGGCTTCCTTGCAACAAACACTGGTTTCCTTGTAACAAACACTGGCTTCCTTGCAACAAACACTGTCTTCCTTGCAACAAACACTGGCTTTCTTGCAACAAACACTGGCTTCCTTGCAACAAACACTGGCTTCCTTGTAACAAACACTGGCTTCCTTGCAACAAACACTGGTTTCCTTGCAACAAACACTGGCTTTATTGCAACAAACACTGGCTTCCTTGCAACAAACACTGGCTTCCTTGTAACAAACACTGGCTTCCTTGCAACAAACACTGGCTTCCTTGTAACAAACACTGTCTTCCTTGTAACAAACACTGGCTTCCTTGCAACAAACACTGGCTTTATTGCAACAAACACTGGCTTCCTTGCAACAGACACTGTCTTCCTTGCAACAAACACTGTCTTCCTTGCAACAAGCACTGGCTTCCTTGTAACAAACACTGTCTTCCTTGCAACAAACACTGTCTTCCTTGCAACAAGCACTGGCTTCCTTGCAACAAACACTGGTTTCCTTGCAACAAACACTGGCTTTATTGCAACAAACACTGGTTTCCTTGCAACAAACACTGGCTTCCTTGCAACAAACACTGGTTTCCTTACAACAAACACTGTCTTCCTTGCAACAAGCACTGGCTTCCTTGCAACAAACAATGTCTTCCTAGCAACAAACACTGGCTTCCTTGCAACAAACACTGGTTTCCTTGCAACAAACACTGGCTTCCTTGCAACAAACACTGGCTTCCTTGTAAGAAACACTGTCTTCCTTGCAACAAGCACTGGCTTCCTTGCAACAAACACTGGTTTCCTTGCAACAAACACTGGCTTCCTTGCAACAAACACTGGCTTCCTTGTAACAAACACTGGCTTCCTTGCAACAAACACTGGCTTCCTTGCAACAAACACTGTCTTCCTTGCAACAATCAATGTCTTCCTTGCAACAAACACTGGCTTTCTTGCAACAAACACTGGCATTCTTGCAACAAACACTGGCTTCCTTGCAACAAACACTGGTTTCCTTGCAACAAACACTGGCTTCCTTGCAACAAACACTGTCTTCCTTGCAACAAGCACTGGCTTCCTTGTAACAAACACTCTTCCTTGCAACAAACACTGGCTTCCTTGCAACAAACACTGGCTTCCTTGCAACAAACACTGGCTTCCTTGCAACAAACACTGGCTTCCTTGCAACAAACACTGGCTTCCTTGTAACAAACACTGTCTTCCTTGCAACAAACACTGGCTTCCTTGCAACAAACACTGGCTTCCTTGCAACAAGCACTGGCTTCCTTATAACAAACACTGTCTTCCTTGTAACAAACACTGGCTTCCTTGCAACAAACACTGGCTTCCTTGCAACAAACACTGTCTTCCTTGCAACAAACACTGGCTTCCTTGCAACAAACACTGGCTTCCTTGTAACAAACACTGGCTTCCTTGCAACAAACACTGTCTTCCTTGCAACAAACACTGTCTTCCTTGCAACAAACACTGGCTACCTTGCAACAAACACTGTCTTCCTTGTAACAAACACTGGCTTCCTTGCAACAAACACTGTCTTCCTTGCAACAAACACTGTCTTCCTTGCAACAAACACTGGCTACCTTGCAACAAACACTGTCTTCCTTGCAACAAACACTGGCTACCTTGCAACAAACAAACACGTAACACCTACACAATAAAACAAGTACCTTCCCTGTACAGTCCCAACTCAACCTAACCGGCGCTCGACTTTGTACACCAGCAGTCGACCCCTGCCACCCAGACCACTGACCACCAATCCCCCATGTAGAGCTTGCCCCTCCTGCCACCCCTGCCACCCAGACCACTGACCACCAATCCCCCATGTAGAGCTTGCCCCTCCTGCCACCCCTGCCACCCAGACCACTGACCACCAATCCCCCATGTAGAGCTTGCCCCTCCTGCCACACCTGCCACCCAGACCACTGACCACCAATCCCCCATGTAGAGCTTGCCCCTCCTGCCACCCCTGCCACCCAGACCACTGACCACCAATACCCCATGTAGAGTTTGCCCCTCCTGCCACCCCTGCCACCCAGACCACTGACCACCAATTCCCCATGTAGAGTTTGCCTCTCCTGCCACCCCTGCCACCCAGATCACTGACCACCAATCCCCCATGTAGAGTTTGCCCCTCCTGCCACCCCTGCCACCCAGACCACTGACCACCAATCCCCCATGTAGAGTTTGCCCCTCCTGCCACCCCTGCCACCCAGACCACTGACCACCAATCCCCCATGTAGAGTTTGCCCCTCCTGCCACCCCTGCCACCCAGACCACTGACCACCAATCCCCCATGTAGAGTTTGCCCATCCTGCCACCCCTGCCACCCAGACCACTGACCACCAATCCCTCATGTAGAGTTTGCCCCATCCTGCCACCCCTGCCACCCAGACCACTGACCACCAATCCCCCATGTAGAGTTTGCCCCTCCTGCCACCCCTGCCACCCAGACCACTGACCACCAATCCCCCATGTAGAGTTTGCCCCTCCTGCCACCCCTGCCACCCAGACCACTGACCACCAATTCCCCATGTAGAGTTTGCCCCTCCTGCCACCCCTGCCACCCAGATCACTGACCACCAATCCCCCATGTAGAGTTTGCCCCTCCTGCCACCCCTGCCACCCAGACCACTGACCACCAATCCCCCATGTAGAGTTTGCCCCTCCTGCCACCCCTGCCACCCAGACCACTGACCACCAATCCCCCATGTAGAGTTTGCCCCTCCTGCCACCCCTGCCACCCAGACCACTGACCACCAATCCCCCATGTAGAGTTTGCCCCTCCTGCCACCCCTGCCACCCAGACCACTGACCACCAATCCC
Organism: Panulirus ornatus; assembly: GCF_036320965.1. Lineage (NCBI taxonomy): Eukaryota > Metazoa > Arthropoda > Malacostraca > Decapoda > Palinuridae > Panulirus > Panulirus ornatus. The sequence goes on along the minus strand of NC_092252.1, from coordinate 24,963,068 downwards.
TCATGTAGAGTTTGCCCCATCCTGCCACCCCTGCCACCCAGACCACTGACCACCAATCCCCCATGTAGAGTTTGCCCCTCCTGCCACCCCTGCCACCCAGACCACTGACCACCAATCCCCCATGTAGAGTTTGCCCCTCCTGCCACCCCTGCCACCCAGACCACTGACCACCAATCCCCCATGTAGAGTTTGCCCCTCCTGCCACCCCTGCCACCCAGACCACTGACCACCAATCCCTCATGTAGAGCTTGCCCATCCTGCCACCCCTGCCACCCCTGCCACCCAGACCACTGACCACCAATCCCTCATGTAGAGTTTGCCCCATCCTGCCACCCCTGCCACCCAGACCACTGACCACCAATCCCCCATGTAGAGTTTGCCCCTCCTGCCACCCCTGCCACCCAGACCACTGACCACCAATCCCCCATGTAGAGTTTGCCCCTCCTGCCACCCCTGCCACCCAGACCACTGACCACCAATCCCCCATGTAGAGTTTGCCCCTCCTGCCACCCCTGCCACCCAGACCACTGACCACCAATCCCCCATGTAGAGTTTGCCCCTCCTGCCACCCCTGCCACCCAGATCACTGACCACCAATCCCCCATGTAGAGTTTGCCCCTCCTGCCACCCCTGCCACCCAGACCACTGACCACCAATCCCCCATGTAGAGTTTGCCATGTAGAGTTTGCCCCTCCTGCCACCCCTGCCACCCAGACCACTGACCACCAATCCCCCATGTAGAGTTTGCCCCTCCTGCCACCCCTGCCACCCAGACCACTGACCACCAATCCCTCATGTAGAGTTTGCCCCATCCTGCCACCCCTGCCACCCAGACCACTGACCACCAATCCCCCATGTAGAGTTTGCCCCTCCTGCCACCCCTGCCACCCAGACCACTGACCACCAATCCCCCATGTAGAGTTTGCCCCTCCTGCCACCCCTGCCACCCAGACCACTGACCACCAATCCCCCATGTAGAGTTTGCCCCTCCTGCCACCCCTGCCACCCAGACCACTGACCACCAATCCCTCATGTAGAGCTTGCCCATCCTGCCACCCCTGCCACCCCTGCCACCCAGACCACTGACCACCAATCCCTCATGTAGAGTTTGCCCCATCCTGCCAGCCTCACTCATCGGCAGACTCTACTTGCAGATTCTCCAACACTGAACAAATGTAAGTTACGAAATACGTTCATGGTAAGACGCCCATACGTTCACTAAACCTTCCATGACCTTCCAACTCGGTCTTAAACTCCATCACACACAGGCCCATCAGACATACACCCATCAGACGTACGCCCATCAGACATACACCCATCAGACATACACCCATCAGACGTACACCCATCAGGCGTACACCCATCACACACAGGCCCATCAGACATACACCCATCAGACGTACACCCATCAGACGTACACCCATCAGACGTACACCCATCAGACGTACACCCATCAGGCGTACACCCATCAGACACAGGCCCATCAGACATACGCCCATTAGACATACACCCATCAGACGTACACCCATCAGACGTACACCCATCAGGCGTACACCCATCAGACACAGGCCCATCAGACATACACCCATCAGACGTACACCCATCAGACGTACACCCATCAGGCGTACACCCATAAGACACAGGCCCATCAGACATACGCCCATTAGACATACACCCATCAGACGTACACCCATCAGACGTACACCCATCAGGCGTACACCCATCAGACACAGGCCCATCAGACATACACCCATTAGACATACACCCATCAGACGCATACCCATCAGACACAGGCCCATCAGACATACGCCCATTAGACATACACCCATCAGACGTACACCCATCAGACGCATACCCATCAGACACAGGCCCATCAGACATACGCCCATTAGACATACACCCATCAGACGTACACCCATCAGACGCATACCCATCAGACACAGGCCCATCAGACATACACCCATTAGACATACACCCATCAGACATACACCCATCAGGCGTACACCCATCAGGCGTACACCCATCAGACGCACACCCATCAGACACAGGCCCATCAGACATACACCCATCAGACGTACACCCATCAGACGCACACCCATCAGACACAGGCCCATCAGACATACACCCATCAGACGTACACCCATCAGGCGTACACCCATCAGACGTACACCCATCAGACACAGGCCCATCAGACATACACCCATCAGACGTACACCCATCAGGCGTACACCCATCAGACACAGGCCCATCAGACATACACCCATCAGACGTACACCCATCAGGCGTACACCCATCAGACACAGGCCCATCAGACATACACCCATTAGACATACACCCATCAGACGTACACCCATCAGACGTACACCCATCAGGCGTACACCCATCAGACACAGGCCCATCAGACGTACACCCATCAGACACAGGCCCATCAGACATACACCCATCAGACGTACACCCATCAGGCGTACACCCATCAGACACAGGCCCATCAGACATACACCCATTAGACATACACCCATCAGACGTACACCCATCAGACACAGGCCCATCAGACATACGCCCATTAGACATACACCCATCAGACGTACACCCATCAGGCGTACACCCATCAGACATACACCCATCAGGCGTACACCCATCAGACATAAGTCCATCATACATACATCCATCAGGCGTACACCCATTAGACATATACCCATAAGACGTACACCCATGAGACATACAGGAGAATATATATATATATATATATATATTTTTTTTTTTTCTTTTTTTTGCCGCTGTCTCCCGCGTTTGCGAGGTAGCGCAAGGAAACAGACGAAAGAAATGGCCCAACCCACCCCCATACACATGTATATACATACGTCCACACACGCAAATATACATACCTACACAGCTTTCCATGGTTTACCCCAGACGCTTCACATGCCCTGATTCAATCCACTGACAGCACGTCAACCCCGGTATACCACATCGATCCAATTCACTCTATTCCTTGCCCTCCTTTCACCCTCCTGCATGTTCAGGCCCCGATCACACAAAATCTTTTTCACTCCATCTTTCCACCTCCAATTTGGTCTCCCTCTTCTCCTCGTTCCCTCCACCTCCGACACATATATCCTCTTGGTCAATCTTTCCTCACTCATTCTCTCCATGTTCCCAAACCATTTCAAAACACCCTCTTCTGCTCTCTCAACCACGCTCTTTTTATTTCCACACATCTCTCTTACCCTTACGTTACTTACTCGATCAAACCACCTCACACCACATATTTTCCTCAAACATCTCATTTCCAGCACATCCATCCTCCTGCGCACAACTCTATCCATAGCCCACGCCTCGCAACCATACAACATTGTTGGAACCACTATTCCTTCAAACATACCCATTTTTGCTCTCCGAGATAATGTTCTCGACTTCCACACATTCTTCAAGGCTCCCAGAATTTTCGCCCCCTCCCCCACCCTATGATCCACTTCCGCTTCCATGGTTCCATCCGCTGCCAGATCCACTCCCAGATATCTAAAACACTTTACTTCCTCCAGTTTTTCTCCATTCAAACTTACCTCCCAATTGACTTGACCCTCAACCCTACTGTATCTAATAACCTTGCTCTTATTCACATTTACTCTTAACTTTCTTCTTTCACACACTTTATCAAACTCAGTCACCAGCTTCTGCAGTTTCTCACATGAATCAGCCACCAGCGCTGTATCATCAGCGAACAACAACTGACTCACTTCCCAAGCTCTCTCATCCCGAACAGACTTCATACTTGCCCCTCTTTCCAAAACTCTTACATTTACCTCCCTAACAACCCCATCCATAAACAAATTAAACAACCATGGAGACATCACACACCCCTGCCGCAAACATACATTCACTGAGAACCAATCACTTTCCTCTCTTCCTACACGTACACATGCCTTACATCCTCGATAAAAACTTTTCACTGCTTCTAACAACTTTCCTCCCACACCATATATTCTTAATACCTTCTACAGAGCATCTCTATCAACTCTATCATATGCCTTCTCCAGATCCATAAATGCTACATACAAATCCATTTGCTTTTCTAAGTATTTCTCACATACATTCTTCAAAGCAAACACCTGATCCACACATCCTCTACCACTTCTGAAAGTGGGTGTGTGATGTCTCCATGGTTGTTTAATTTGTTTATGGATGGGGTTGTTAGGGAGGGGAATGCAAGAGTTTTGGAAAGAGGGGCAAGTATGAAGTCTGTTGAGGATGAGAGAGCTTGGGAAGTGAGTCAGTTGTTGTTCGCTGATGATACAGCGCTGGTGGCTGATTCATGTGAGAAACTGCAGAAGCTGGTGACTGAGTTTGGTAAAGTGTGTGAAAGAAGAAAGTTAAGAGTAAATGTGAATAAGAGCAAGGTAATTAGGTACAGTAGGGTTGAGGGTCAAGTCAATTGGGAGGTGAGTTTGAATGGAGAAAAACTGGAGGAAGTGAAGTGTTTTATTAATCTGGGAGTGGATCTGGCAGCGGATGGAACCATGGAAGCGGAAGTGGATCATAGGATGGGGGAGGGGGCGAAAATTCTGGGAGCCTTGAAGAATGTGTGGAAGTCGAGAACATTATCTCGGAAAGCAAAAATGGGTATGTTTGAAGGAATAGTGGTTCCAACAATATTGTATGGTTGCGAGGCGTGGGCTATGGATAGAGTTGTGCGCAGGAGGATGGATGTGCTGGAAATGAGATGTTTGAGGACAATGTGTGGTGTGAGGTGGTTTGATCGAGTAAGTAACGTAAGGGTAAGAGAGATGTGTGGAAATAAAAAGAGCGTGGTTGAGAGAGCAGAAGAGGGTGTTTTGAAATGGTTTGGGCACATGGAGAGAATGAGTAAGGAAAGATTGACCAAGAGGATATATGTGTCGGAGGTGGAGGGAACGAGGAGAAGAGGGAGACCAAATTGGAGGTGGAAAGATGGAGTGAAAAAGATTTTGTGTGATCGGGGCCTGAACATGCAGGAGGGTGAAAGGAGGGCAAGGAATAGAGTGAATTGGAGCGATGTGGTATACCGGGGTTGACGTGCTGTCAGTGGATTGAATCAGGGCCTGTGAAGCGTCTGGGGTAAACCATGGAAAGCTGTGTAGGTATGTATATTTGCGTGTGTGGACGTATGTATATACATGTGTATGGGGGGGGTTGGGCCATTTCTTTCGTCTGTTTCCTTGCGCTACCTCGCAAACGCGGGAGACAGCGACAAAGCAGAAAAAAAGAAAAAAAAATTATATATATATATATTATATATATATAATTTTTTTCTTTTTTTTTCATACTATTCGCCATTTCCCGCGATAGCGAGGTAGCGGTAAGAGCAGAGGACTGGGCCTTTGAGGGAATATCCTCACCTGGCTCCCTTCTCTGTTCCTTCTTTTGGAAGATTAAAAAAAAAAAACAAGGAAACAGACGAAAAAAAGGCCCAACCCACCCACATGCACATGTATATACATACACGTCCACACACGCAAATATACATACCTATACATCTCAATCTGCACATGATGATGTGGTTGCTGTGGCTCCTCCATAGCCACCACATCATGGCGGATTACTGTGTCCCCACCACACCCACCACATGATGGTGGGGGTTAGGGGGAGATGAACCAGAACAGTGCCAGGGGGAGGGGTGCCAAAGGGATGGGGGGTAGGTTCTCAACCCACTTCTGTACATTTCACGACTCTCTCTCTCTCTCTCTCTCTCTCTCTCTCTCTCTCTCTCTCTCTCTCTCTCTCTCTCTCTCTCTCTCTCTCTATCTCTCTCTCTCTCTCTCTCTCTCTCTCTCTCTCTCTCTCTCTCTCTCTCTCTCTCTCTCTCTCTCTCTCCTCAGTGTTCGCATGACCTCCTCTCTCTCCTGTTAGTCATTTACGTCTTCTGTTGGCCTTATCATTTATCCTTTGCCATTTATCTCCTCCATAAGTAAGATCTGCACCTGAAATATACCACACGAAAGACCTGCCAAAGGTGTGTCGTGACTCACACAGCAGACACACACTGAATGAGTGAACGTTTTGTCCAGAACTTGTATATTGTGTTGTACTGCATATCAGGCTTCACGACCTCTGTAACCACGAACAAGATGACGTACAGCCACTGGCTTTATGATCTCTTATCTCTCTCTAACCATGGCCCCGTAACTGTCTCTAACCACGAACTGTTGGAAGCTGCGTACAGCCAGTGGCTTTATGATCTATCTCTCTCTAGCCATGAAGTTCAGTCACCGTTCATTTATTATTATTTCAGAGTCACCAGTTCATTCCACCCGTAACACTTCCCTCTTGGGGAACACGTCACGTCAATACACTTTGATAGATTTCCAGCAGAGTTTCCGAGGTGTTACCTGGGCTTCACCCAGCTTGTGGAATGTTGGACAACCTGAGGAAGATGTTGCTTGATGTGGAGCGGGCAGACCTAGGGATCGATGGACATTTCTATGTGTTTGATTCTGAAATACGTTGGCCAAGAGGTTGAGAGCTAGAAACCCTCCCCTCCTTGTATTTTAACTTTCTAAAAGGGGAAACAGAAGGAGTCACGCAGGGAGTGCTCATCCTCCTCGAAGGCTCAGATTGGTGTGTCTAAATGTGTGTGGATGTAACCAAGATAAGGAAAAAGGAGAGATAGGTAGTATGTTTGAGGAAAGGAACCTGGATGTTCTGGCTCTGAGTAAAACGAAGCTCAAGGGTAAAGGGGAAGAGTGGTTTGGGAATGTCTTGGGAGTAAAGTCAGGGGTTAGTGAGAGGACAAGAGCAAGGGAAGGAGTAGCAGTACTCCTGAAACAGGAGTTGTGGGAGTATGTGATAGAATGTAAGAAAGTAAATTCTCGATTAATATGGGTAAAACTGAAAGTTGGTGGAGAGAGATGGGTGATTATTGGTGCATATGCACCTGGGCATGAGAAGATAGATCATGAGAGGCAAGTGTTTTGGGAGCAGCTGAGTGAGTGTGTTAGTAGTTTTGATGCACGAGACCGGGTTATAGTGATGGGTGATTTAAATCCAAAGATGAGTAATGTGGCAGTTAATGTGCTGAGACATGCAACTGGAGGGATGTCTGATCATTATCTTGTGGAGGCGAAGGTGGAGATTTATAGAAGTTTTCAGAAAAGAAGAGAGAATGTTGGGGTAAAGAGAGTGGTGAGAGTAAGTGAGCTTGGGAAGGAAACTTGTGTAAGGAAGAACCAGGAGACTCTGAATACAGAATGGAAGAAGGTGAGAACAAAGGAGGGAAGGGAAGTAGGGGAGGGATGAGATGTATTTAGGGAAGCAGAGATGGCTTGCCCAAAAGATGCTTGTGATATGAGAAGCGTGGGAGGTGGGCAGATTAGAAAGGGTAGTGAGTGGTGGGATGAAGAAGTAAGATTATCAGTGAACGAGAAGAGAGAGGCATTTGGTCGATTTTTGCAGGGAAATGATGCAAATGACTGGGAGATGTATAAAAGAAAGAGACAGGAGGTCAAGAGAAAGGTGCAAGAGGTGAAAAAGAGGGCAAATGAGAGTTGTGGTGAGAGAGTATCATTAAATTTTAGGGAGAATAAAAGATGTTTTGGAAGGAGGTAAATAAAGTGCGTAAGACAAGGGAACAAATGGGAACATCAGTGAGGGGGGCTAATGGGGAGGTGATAGCAAGTAGTGGTGTTCTGAGAAGGAGATGGAGTGAGGATTTTAAAGGTTTGTTGAATGCGTTTGATGATAGAGTGGCAGATATAGGGTATTTTGGTCGAGATGGTGTGCAATGTGAGAGGGTTAGGGAAAATGATTTGGTAAACAGCGAAGAGATAGTAAAAGCTTTGCGGAAGATGAAAGCCGGCAAAGCAGCGGGTTTGGATGGTATTGCGGTGGAATTTATTAAAAAAGGGGGTGACTGTGTTGTTGACTGGTTGGTAAGGTTATTTAATGTATGTATGACTCATGGTGAGGTGCCTGAGGGTTGGCGGAATGCTTGCCTAGTGCCGTTGTACAAAGGCAAAGGGGATAAAAGTGAGTGATTGGATCTCAGTGAATGTCGGTTGTTTGATTTGTTTATGGATCTGGTTGTTAGGGAGGTGAATGCAAGAGTTTTGGAAAGAGGGGCAAGTATGCAGTCTGTTGTGGATGAGAGAGCTTGGGAAGCGAGTCAGGTGTTGTTCGCTGATCATACAGCGCTGGTGGCTAATTCGGGTAAGAAACTGCAGAAACTGGTGACTGAGTTTGGTAAAGTGTGTGAAAGAAGAAAGCTGAGAGTAAATGTGAATAAGAACAAAGTTATTAGGTACAGTAGGGTTGAGGGACAAGTCAATTGTGAGGTAAGTCTGAATGGAGAAAAACTGGAGGAAGTGAAGTGTTTTAGATATCTGGTAGTGGATTTGGCAGCGGATGGAACCATGGAAGCGGAAGTGAGTCATAGGGTAAGGGAGGAGGCGTTGAAAAATGTGTGGAAGGCGAGAACATTATCTCGGAAAGCAAAAATGGGTATGTTTGAAGGAATAGTGGTTCCAACAATGTTATATGGTTGCGAGGCGTGGGCTATAGATAGAGTTGTGCGGAGGATGATGGATGTGCTGGAAATGAGATGTATGAGGACAATATGTGGTGTGAGGTGGTTTGATCAAGTAAGTAATGAAAGGGTAAGAGAGATGTGTTGTCATAAAAAGAGTGTGGTTGAGAAAGCAGAAGAAGGTGTTTTGAAATGGTTTGGGCACATGGAGAGAATGAGTGAGGAAAGATTGACCAAGAGGATATATGTGTCAGAGGTGGAGGGAACGAGGAGAAGTGGGAGACGAAACTGGAGGTGGAAAGATGGAGTGTCAAAGATTTTGAGTAATCGGGGCCTGAACATGCAGGGGGGTGAAAGGCGGGCAAGGAATATAGTGAATTGAAACGATGCGGTATACCGGGGTCGACGTGCTGTCAATGGCTTGATCCAGGGCATGTGAAGCGTCTGGGGCAAACCATGGAAATTTCTGTGGGGCTTGGATGTGGAAAGGGAGTTGTGGTTTCGGTGCATTATACATGACAGCTAGAGACTGAGTGTGAACGAATGTGGCCTTTGTTGTCTTTTCTTAGTGCTACCTCGCGCACATGAGGGGGGAGGGGGTTGTCATTTCATGTGTGGCGAGGTGGCGACGGGAAAGAATAAAGGCAGACAGTATGAATTATGTACATGTGTATATATGTACATGTCTGTGTGTATATATATAAATATACATATATATATATATATATATATATATATATATATATATATATATATATATATATATATATATATATATATATATATATATATATATATATATATATATATATATATATATGTATACGTTAAGATGTATAGGTATGTCTATTTGTGTGTGTGGACGTGTATGTATATACATGTGTATGTGGGCGGGTTGGGCCATTCTTTCGTCTGTTTCCTTGCGCTACCTCGCTAAGGCGGGAGACAGCGCAAACTATAATGTATATATATATATATATATATATATATATATATATATATATATATATATATATATATATATATATATATATATATATGTATATATATATATATATATATATATTTTTTTTCTTATACATATTTGCCATTTCCCGCATTAGCGAGGTAGCGTTAAGAACAGAGGGCTGAGCCTTAGAGGGAATGGCCTCACTTGGCCCCCTTCTCTGTTCCTTCTTTTGGAAAACTGAAAATGGAAGGGGAGGATTTCCAGCCTCCCGCTCCCTCCCCTTTTAGTCACCTTCTACGACACGCAGGGAATACGTGGGAAGTATTCTTTCTCCCCTATCCCCAGGTATATATATATATATATTCCTATGAGTCCACGGGGAAAATGAAACACGAAAAGTTCCCAAGTGCACTTTCGTGTAATAATCACATCATTAGGGGAGATACAAGAGAGAAATATAACAGTCAGTTGATATACATCGAAGGAATAGAGAAGGGGGCCAGGTGAGGATATTCCCTCAAAGGCCCAGCTCTCTGTTCTTAACGCTACCTCGCTAACGCGGGAAATGGCGAATAGTTTGAAAGAAAGAAAAAAAAAAAAATATATATATATATATATATATATATATATATATATATATATATTATTATTATTATACTTTGTCGCTGTCTCCGGCGTTTGCGAGGTAGCGCAAGGAAACAGACGAAAGAAATGGCCCAACCCCCCCCATATATATATATATATATATATATATATATATATATATATATATATATATATATATATATATATATATATATATATATATATATATATATGAAGCGTCTGGGATAAACCTGGAAAGTTTTGTGGAGCCTGGATGTGGGAAGGGAGCTGTGGTTTCGGTGCATTATATATGACAGCTAGAGACTGATTGTGAACGAATGTGGCCTTTGTTGTCTTCCCTGGCGCTACCTCGCGCGCGCGCGGGGAGAGGGGGTTGCCATTTCATGTGTGGCGGGGTGGCGATGAGAATGGATGAAGGCAGCAAGTATGAATGTGTAAATGTGTATATATGCATATGTCTGTGTATGTATATGTGTGTATACGTTGAAATGTATAGGTATGTATATATGCCTGTATGGGCGTGTATGTATATACATGTGTATATATATTAGTTTACACCACAATAGAATTCCCAAAGGAATTCAGATAGCTTCAGACCATTGAACCTTACGTAAAACAGAACACTGGACCCATTCACCTGTCGAAAATCCTCGAGGAAACTATGAACAAATATTCATCTCGATTTGTCTTAAATGTTCACAGTTCTATATTTCTCGTGTGAGCAGTTAGCATGTAAACTAGTCAGCTCCATTGATTCAAATCCAAACAAGTGGGAAATAATGTTGCATACTATATATATATATATGTGTGTGTGTGTATGTGTGTGTGTATGTGTGTGTGTGTGTGTTATGACAAATCGTCTGTGGTAATATAAAGGAGGGGAAGACTTGCTGAGACCTCGGGGCAGGATGAGTCGCCAGTTACCATGACATACCCACCAGCGGGTTAGGTGAGGACGCTGGTGCTGGTCTGTGGTGAGGATGGGAGTTCCTCTCACCTGTTAGGTTTCCTGAGGTGCACAGTGAAGGCCCGGAGAGCACTGGACCCCGCCTGACTGCTTCCCTAAGCTTCTGCATGTTGTATTATCCGCTTCGCTCCCCCTATAGTGTTGTATTATCCGCCCAGCTCCCCTAACAACGTTGTCTCATCCTCCCCGCTCCCCCTACAGTGATGCATCACCTACCCTCCTCTCCCTATAAAGACACACGTTAAACTTATGCTAAGCAGCTCACAGTACGCAGGAGCCAGGCATCCCTCGCACCAGGTTAGAACTCTAGGAGGATCTTGATGAAGCTGACACCACCGACCTGCAGGAACAGTTTCGTATACCACAAAGCTGCCGTAGACGCTTCCACTCCTGGTCAGAATGTTCCCCTCCACCATACATTTATCTTATAGACTGATACGGCCGACCAGTGCCTCACCAACCCAGGCCAGCGCCAGCCATGGCTTCCCAACACACTCATCAAATATTGAAGCTCCCCCTTTACCCCTCTAAAACCCCTCTAACCCCTAAAACCCCTCTGCTACCCCTCTTTCCCCCCCACAACGACCCCAACACCTGGGCCCCGAACGTCAAACCTACGGGTCGGCCAGTAATTCCATAATGCTTCACTCTGCACAGTGGAGTATTCGGCAGCCCCTAGGCTGACGTGACACTGTGTGGATAACGTAGGAACGACGTACGACGAGCACAGACGTATCTTTAGATACGTACCTGGGTTGAAAATGTTGACGTATGGAATAGTCGAGTTTGTCAACTGGTCATGACGACACTTGCTTCTCCCAGAATACTGAAGGACGCTGGAAAATAGCATTTCCAGCCACCAAAAATTTTCCATGAATCATCGATGGATGGGAAAGTTCCAGATGTCTGGGAATTAGTTATTGCATTAACAGTTTTCATGAAAAGGTATGAAAAGTATTCATTTCGAATCTTTATCTTTGATTCGGTTGTAGAAAATATTCTAGAAACAATAATTATAGATATGATTGTTAAATTCTCATCCACGTCCAGGCCTCACAGACCTTTCCATGGTTTGCACCAGACGTTTCACATGCCCTGGTTCAGTCCATTGACAGCACCGGGGTCGACGTGCTGTCAGTGGATTGAACCAGGGCATATGACGCATCTGGGGTAAACCATGGAAAGTTTTCTGGGGTTTGGATGTGGAATGGGAGCTGTGGTTTCGGTGCATTATACATGACAGCTAGAGAATGAGTGTGAACGAATGTGGCCTTTCTTGTACCGATCGTTCCAATTCACTCTATTCCTTGCACGCCTTTCACCCTCATGCATGTTCAGGCCCCGATCACTCAAAATCTTTTTCACTCCTTCTTTCCACCTCCAGTTTGGTCTCCCACTTCTCCTCGTTCTCTCCACCTCCGACACATATATCCTCTTGGTCAATCTTTCCTCTCTCATTCTCTCCATGTGACCAAACCATTTCAAAACATCCTCTTCTGCTCTCTCAACCACACTCTTTTTATTTCCACATATCTATCTTACCCTTACATTACTTACTCTATCAAACCACCTCACACCACATATTGTCCTCAAACATCTCATTTCCAGCACATCCACCCTCCTGCGCACAACTCTATCCATAGCCCACGCCTCGCAACCATACAACATTGTTGGAACCCTATTCCTTCAAACATACCCATTTTTGCTTTCCGAGATAATGTTCTCGACTTCCATACATTCTTCAAGGCTCCCGGAATTTTCGCCCCCTCCCCCACCCTATAATTCACTTCCGCTTCCATGGTTCCATCCGCTGCCAGATCCACTCCCAGATATCTAAAACACTTTACCTCCTCCAGTTTTTCTCCATTCAAACTTACCTCCCAGTCGACTTGACCCTCAACCCTACTGTACCTAATAACCTTGCTCTTATTCACATTTATTCTCAACTTTCTTCTTTCACACACTTTACCAAACTCAGTCACCAGCTTCTGCAGTTTCTCACATGAATCAGCCACCAGCGCTGTATCATCAGCGAACAACAACTGACTCACTTCCCAAGCTCTCTCATCCACAACAGACTGCATACTTGCCCCTCTTTCCAAAACTCTTGCATTCACCTACCAAACAACCCCATCCATAAGCAAATTAAACAACCATGGAGACATCACACACCCCTGCCGCAAACCTACATTCACTGAGAACCAATCACTTTCCTCTCTTCCTACACGTACACATGCCTTACATCCTCGATAAAAACTTTTCACTGCCTCTAACAACGTGCCTCCCACACCCTATATTCTTAATACCTTCCATAGGGCATCTCTATCAACTCGATCATATGCCTTCTCCAGATCCATAAATGCTACATACAAATTCATTTGCTTTTCTAAGTATTTCTCACATACATTCTTCAGAGCAAACACCTGATCCACACATCCTCTACCACTTCTGAAACCACACTGCTCTTCCCCAATCTGATGCTCTGTACATGCCTTCACCCTCTCAATCAATATCCTCCCATATAATTTACCAGGAATACTCAGCAAACTTATACCTCTGTAATTTGAGCACTCACTCTTATCCCCTTTGCCTTTGTACAATGGCACTATGCAAGCATTCCGCCAATCCTCAGGCTGATATATATATATATATATATATATATATATATATATATATATATATATATATATATATATATATATATATATATATATATATTTCTTTTTTTGCCGCTGTCTCCCGCGTTTGCGAGGTAGCGCAAGGAAACAGACGAAAGAAATGGCCCAACCCACCCCCATACACATGTATATACATACACGTCCACACACGCAAATATATATACCTACACAGCATTCCATGGTTCACCCCAGACGCTTCACATGCCCTGATTCAATCCACTGACAGCACGTCGACCCCGGTATACCACATCGATCCAACTCACTCTATTCCTTGCCCTCCTTTCACCCTCCTGCATGTTCAGGCCCCGATCACACAAAATCTTTTTCACTCCATCTTTCCTCCTCCTATTTGGTCTCCCACTTCTCCTCGTTCCCTCCACCTCCGACACATATATCCTCTTGGTGACTTCCTGCGGAGGAGAAATTCCTTGGTGAGAGACATGGTCTTAGGGAAGAGGGACATGCGTAGCGAACCTCTTAGATTTCCACGAGAGAGTGAGCTCAGTCTTCTACATGACAGAAGGTCGGGCACACTGTTAGTATATGAACTGTCACAAAGTATTTGACACTGCACCACAAAGAAGGCTGATTAAGATGGTAGATCACCAGGTAGGAATAAGTGGAGAGAATTCTTGGGTGGACTGAAGATTATCTTTGTGGAAGGAAACACAGGACGCATGTCAGTGGAGCAGTAAAGAGAAAAATGTTTCAGATCACCATTAGAGTCCTTCAGGGTTCTGCTGTGGGATGAATCACTCTCTATGTTAACGATTTCCCTGAAGTTGAGGAATCCTCCCTTGATTTGTTTGCAGATGGTGCAGGGGTCATGAGGGAAGTGAAAAGCGAGAAGGAGGATTGCATCAACTTACAAGAGGACCTAGACTCAAAATTTTATGTAATAAAATTCATCCAGGATGGCTCACAGAGGAAGAAGGTATTATGAACAATGATTATCAAGATATTCAAGAGATGATGACCCCACGGATGTAGAACTCCCTCCCCGTACACTATAGATAAGTCATGGCATATACACACATACACTTAAATCCAGATATTCGGATGATAATGATTCATGAAATCAAAAAAAAACTGACACCTGTGTGCAGATGAGTCACAGGGACGTCCACAGGAGGACTAGTGCGTGCAGGTGTAAAGGGATCTCCAAAAGAGATCTGGTGTGTGCAGGTGTGTTGGGGTTTGCTCATATGTGTACCACCAGGAGCCGTGAGTGCGAGAGCCATCAGGTTTATAGAGCCAGTAGCGATCAAGTCTGCTGATGGTTAGGAACTTTCCTCATAAACTTCTCCCTGTAATTATGGACTGTAGTAGTAGCAGCAGCAGTAGCGGTAGACATGATTATTTCATGCGCTAGAATAAGAAGTTCCCACTGAAGGACGATTTTGGTTCATGCCTGTAGGAGACTGCGGACGATAGAGGGATTACAGAATCTTATGTCCTGGTATACTAGGGGGCCCAACATACCTCCTCAGCAGCAGGTACGTACATCATAGCGCAGTTGGCTGTAGCTACGACCTCAGTATGCCCGACGAACTCTTGGCTGAATTATCTATTTCTCAGACGATGTTTGCAGCAGTCATGGACGTCAGTGAGGGAGTGCATGTGACGCCTTGCAACAACCACACGCACGACACGAAAACGCGTAGATTAGTCCTCCTGCTCAAATTGCTTTACCTCTGTCCACAGTACAGTCATGTGTAAGCAGACAGCACGCGCTACCCTCGCATGTACGACGACAATTAACATCGGTGATTACTTTGCGTGTAGGTCTGTTGGCAAGGGTTGCATCCTGGACCTGTAGATGCTTCTTAATTATCATTTTTCTTCGCCGAAGACGGACCTGGCGAAGCAAGACTCTGAGGGACACAAATGATTCAGTTCATTCTAGGAGAGTAAAGCTTCTGATACACTTTACACATGACTAGGGTTGCTAATTCATAGAAGGTCAAGAGAGGAGTACGTGCTGGACGTGTGAGGGACAGCAAGCCATATGGCTAGACGTGTGAGAAGTCACAGGTCTAATACTTTACGTGTGAAGGGTAGCAGGTCATATGCTGAACGTGTGAAGGGCAATGGGTCTTAAGCTAGACGTGTGAGAGGCAACAGGTTATTTGGCTGGATTTGGGAAAGGCAACAGGTCATACGCTGGACGAGTGAGGAACGTGTGAAGGACTGAGCTGCTATGCTCGACCTGTGAGAGACAGCAGGTCATATGGCTGGTCGCAGGAAAAATAGCAGGTCAAATGGCTGCACGTGGAAAAGGCAGCAGGTCAAATGCTGGACGTGTGAGGGACAGCAGGTCATATGGCTGGATGAGTGAGGGGCAGCAGGCCATATGGCTGGACGTGGGAGGGACAGCAGGCCATATGGCTGGACGTGGGAGGGGTAGCAGGTCATATGGCTGGACGTGGGAGGGGCAGCAGGTCATATGGCTGGACGTGGGAGGGACAGCAGGCCATATGGCTGGACGTGGGAGGGGCAGCAGGCCATATGGCTGGACGTGGGAGGGGTAGCAGGCCATATGGCTGGACGTGGGAGGGGTAGCAGGTCATATGGCTGGACGTGGGAGGGGCAGCAGGTCATATGGCTGGACGTGGGAGGGACAGCAGGCCATATGGCTGGACGTGGGAGGGGTAGCAGGTCATATGGCTGGACGTGGGAGGGGTAGCAGGTCATATGGCTGGACGTGGGAGGGGCAGCAGGTCATATGGCTGGACGTGGGAGGGGCAGCAGGTCATATGGCTGGACGTGGGAGGGGCAGCAGGTCATATGGCTGGACGTGGGAGGGGTAGCAGGTCATATGATCAGAAGTATGTGCAGGGAAGAGAGATCGGGTGACCCTATGAGCTAAGAATGCAAGGTGGAGGGGCGGATGATATTCTTATGTAAGGGATATTGCAGTGTGTACATGGATGATTGGGTTCGAGGAGGATAGAGTGAACCTCATCGAAGGGCTGCTCGTTAACCAGCGACAGAGAAGTAAGTATCAGGTCGCTTATAAGGCTTAAGCTTCGGCTAGATATGGACAAGAGAAATCATGAGAACGAGGGCGCTCGTTCAATAACTCAATAGCACTGCAACACAAGCTTCAAATGGGCAAGGGTGGGGCTACGGACGAACCTCTCAGAGGAGAGGGACGCACCTCTGGGTGGAGTGGGCGGCTCGTCCCATACACGGGAATATGCTAACTGCGAGACCCGTAATACCTTAGAGTTAAATCACGACACTGAACGAAGGAAGAGGATGTGCTGGGAATGTGACTGAAGAAAAGGTGCGACCAAAAGATTATTAAGAGTGGTTGATTGCCTGAAATTTGCGAATCAAAAGCTCCATCACGGTTTGTCAGGGAGCGGGTGGGTGGAGAAGACTGGTAGGAGAGGTAGGGTGGTAGTGAGGACTACCGTGAACATTTGTGTTGGCCACACGGGCGCGGGTAGTGCCTCCGGTCATGTTTTAGAACCATTCATATGCAAAAAAGAAAGTAACACCAAATTATACAGCCTTCTGGAATTCTCTCGTCGAGCATTGGTCTAAAATGTATACACACACACACACACACACACACATATATATATATATGGACTGGGCCTTTGAGGGAATATCCTCACCTGGCCCCCTTCTCTGTTCCTTCTTTTGGAAAATTAAAAAAAAACGAGAGGGGAGGATTTCCAGCCCTCCGCTCCCTCCCCTTTTAGTCGCCTTCTACGACACGCAGGGAATACGTGGGAAGTATTCTTTCTCCCCTATATATATATATATATATATATATATATATATATATATATATATATATATATGGCGTCCTAGCTTCGTCTCTTCGATATATATCAACTGACTATTATATTTCTCTCTTGTGTCTCCCCTGTTGATGCGATTATTACACGAAAGTGCACTTGGGAACTTTTCGTGTTTCATTTTCCCCGTGGACTCATAGGAATATATATATATATATATATATATATATATATATATATATATATATATATATATATATATATATATATATATATATATATATATATATATATATATATATATATATATATATATATATATATATATATATATATATATATATATATATATAGCCCATCCACTCATATACACATATGTATACATAAAAGCCCATAGACGCACATATACGTACATATACATATGCATATCAAGATATATACATATACATACATATAAATACACATACACAGACATGTACATACTCATACTTGCTTCCCCTCATCCATATAAATATACATATATATGTATATATATATATATATAAATATATATATATATATATATATATATATATTTTTTTTTTTTTTTCTTTTTGCTTTGTCGCTGTCTCCCGCGTTTGCGGGGTAGCGCAAGGAAACAGAAGAAAGAAATGGCCCAACCCATCCCCATACACATGTATATACATACGTCCACACACGCAAATATACATACCTACATATATATATATATATATATATATATATATATATATATATATATATATATATATATATATATATATATATATATATATATATATATATATATATATATATTTTTTTTTTTTTTTTTTTTTTTCCAAAAGAAGGAACAGAGAAGGGGGCCAGGTGAGGATATTCCAAAAAAGGCCCAGTCCTCTGTTCTTAACGCTACCTTGCTAACGCGTGAAATGGCGAATAGTATGAAAGAAAAAAAAAGATATATATATATATATATATATATATATATATATATATATATATATATATATATATATATATATATATATATATATATATATATATATATATATATATATATATATATATATATATATATATACATATATATATATATATATATATATATATATATATATATATATATATATATATATATATATATATATATATATATATATATATATATATATACATATATATATATATATATATATATATATATATATATATATATATATATATATATATATATATATATATATATATATATATGTATATATATATATATATATATATATATATATATATATATATTTTTTTTTTTTTTTTTTTTTTCTTTTTTTTTTCTTTTTGCTTTGTCGCTGTCTCCCGCGTTTGCGAGGTAACGCAAGGAAACCGACGAAAGAAATGGCCCAACCCACCCCCATACACATGTATATAAATACGTCCACACAAGCAAATATACATACCTACACAGCTTTCCATGGTTTACCCCAGACGCTTCACATGCCCTGATTCAATCCACTGACAGCACGTCAACCCCGGTATACCACATCGATCCAATTCACTCTATTCCTTGCCCTCCTTTCACCCTCCTGCATGTTCAGGCCCCGATCACACAAAATCTTTTTCATTCCATCTTTCCACCTCCAATTTGGTCTCCCACTTCTCCTCGTTCCCTCCACCACCTCTTGGTCAAACTTTCCTCACTCATTCTCTCCATGCGCCCAAACCATTTCAAAAAATCCTCTTCTGCTCTCTCAACTACGCTCTTTTTATTTCCACACATCTCTCTTACCCTTACGTTACTTACTCGATCAAACCACCTCACACCACACATTGTCCTCAAACATCTCATTTCCAGCACATCCATCCTCCTGCGCAAACTCTATCCATAGCCCACGCCTCGCAACCATACAACATTGTTGAAACCACTATTCCTTCAAACATACCCATTTTTGCTTTCCGAGATAATGTTCTCGACTTCCACACATTCTTCAAGGCTCCCAGAATTTTCGCCCCCTCCCCCACCCTATGATCCACTTCCGCTTCCATGCTTCCATCCGCTGCCAGATCCACTCCCAGATATCTAAAACACTTTACTTCCTCCAGTTTTTCTCCATTCAAACTTACCTCCCAAATGACTTGACCCTCAACTCTACTGTACCTAATAACCTTGCTCTTATTCACATTTACTCTTAACTTTGTTCTTTCACACACTTTACCAAACTCAGTCACCAGCTTCTGCAGTTTCTCACATGAATCAGCCACCAGCGCTGTATCATCAGCGAACATCAACTGACTCACTTCCCAAGCTCTCTCATCCCCAACAGACTTCATACTTGCCCCTCTTTCCAAAACTCTTGCATTCACCTCCCTAACAACCCCATCCATAAACAAATTAAACAACCATGGAGACATCACACACCCCTGCCGCAAACCTACATTCACTGAGAACCAATCACTTTCCTCTCTTCCTACACGTACACATGCCTTACATCCTCGATAAAATCTTTTCACTGCTTCTAACAACTTGCCTCCCACACCATATATTTTTAATACCTTCCACAGAGCATCTCTATCAACTCTATCATATGCCTTCTCTAGATCCATAAATGCTACATACAAATCCATTTGCTTTTCTAAGTATTTCTCACATACATTCTTCAAAGCAAACACCTGATCCACACATCCTCTACCACATCTGAAACCACACTGCTCTTCCCCAATCTGATGCTCTGTACATGCCTTCACCCTCTCAATCAATACCCTCCCATATAATTTACCAGGAATACTCAACAAATTTATACCTCTGTAATTTGAGCACTCACTCTTATCCCCTTTGCCTTTGTACAATGGCACTATGCACACATTCCGCCAATCCTCAGGTACCTCACCATAAGTCATACATACATTAAATAACCTTACCAACCAGTCAATAATACAGTCACCTCCTTTTTTTAATAAATTCCACTGCAATACCATCCAAACCTGCTGCCTTGCCGGCTTTCATCTTCCGCAAAGCTTTCACTACCTCTTCTCTGTTTACCAAATCATTTTCCCTAACCCTCTCACTTTGCACACCACCTCGACCAAAACACCCTATATCTGCCACTCTAGCATCAAACACATTCAACAAACCTTCAAAATACTCACTCCATCTCCTTCTCACATCACCACTACTTGTTATCACCTCCCCATTTGCGCCCTTCACTGAAGTTCCCATTTGCTCCCTTGTCTTACGCACTTTATTTACCTCCTTCCAGAACATATTTTTATTCTCCCTAAAATTTAATGATACTCTCTCACCCCAACTCTCATTTGCCCTCTTTTTCACCTCTTGCACCTTTCTCTTGACCTCCTGTCTCTTTCTTTTATACATCTCCCACTCAATTGCATTTTTTCCCTGCAAAAATCGTCCAAATGCCTCTCTCTTCTCTTTCACTAATAATCTTACTTCTTCATCCCACCACTCACTACCCTTTCTAATCAACCCACCTCCCACTCTTCTCATGCCACAAGCATCTTTTGCGCAATCCATCACTGATTCCCTAAATACATCCCATTCCTCCCCCACTCCCCTTACTTCCTTTGTTCTCACCTTTTTCCATTCTGTACTCAGTCTCTCCTGGTACTTCCTCACACAAGTCTCCTTCCCAAGCTCACTTACTCTCACCACCCTCTTCACCCCAACATTCACTCTTCTTTTCTGAAAACCCATACAAATCTTCACCTTAGCCTCCACAAGATAATGATCAGACATCCCTCCAGTTGCACCTCTCAGCTCATTAACATCCAAAAGTCTCTCTTTCGCGCGCCTGTCAATTAACACGTAATCCAATAACGCTCTCTGGCCATCTCTCCTACTTACATACGTATACTTATGTACATCTCGATTTTTAAACCAGGTATTCGCAATCACCAGTCCTTTTTCAGCACATAAATCTACAAGCTCTTCACCATTTCCATTTACAACACTGAACACTCCATGTATACCAATTATTCCCTCAACTGCCACATTACTCACCTTTGCATTCAAATCACCCATCACTATAACCCGGTCTCGTGCATCAAAACCACTAACACACTTATTCAGCTGCTCCCAAAACACTTGCCTCTCATGATCTTTCTTCTCATGCCCAGGTGCATATGCACCAATAATCACCCATCTCTCTCCACCAACTTTCAGTTTTACTCATATTAATCGAGAATTTACTTTCTTACATTCTATCACATACTCCCACAACTCCTCTTTCAGGAGTACTGCTACTTCTTCCCTTGCTCTTGTCCTCTCACTAACCCCTGACTTTACTCCCAAGACATTCCCAAACCACTCTTCCCCTTTACCCTTGAGCTTCGTTTCACTCAGAGCCAAAACATCCAGGTTCCTTTCCTCAAACATACTACCTATTTCTCCTTTTTTCACATTTCTCCTTTTTTTCACAAAAAAAAGATATATATATATATATATATATATATATATATATATATATATATATATATATATATATTTTTTTTTTTTTTTTCATACTATTTGCCATTTCCCGCGTTAGCGAGGTAGCGTTAAGAACAGAGAACTGGGTCATAGAGGGAATATCCTCACCTGACCCCCTTCTCTGTTCCTTCTTTTGGAAAATTAAAAAAAACAAGAGAGGGGAGGATTTCCAGCCACCCGCTCCCTCCCCTTTTAGTCGCCTTCTACGACACGCAGGGAATACGTGGGAAGTATTCTTTCTCCCCTATCCCCGGGGATTATATATATATATATATATATATATATATATATATATATATATATATATATATATATATATATATATATATATATATAATTTTGCATGCAAGCGGATGTGGCGTTTCTTCGGCTGCTTCCTGGTGCTACCTCACTGACGCACGGGGCAGTAATCGGTTGTGGGGTAGAAGAAGAGAATGTAAATGTTATCTTTTATTCCTGCATGCTTTTGTGCTGTTTCCTGTGTGTGGGTGGGGGGGGGGGGGGTGGTTTGGGTGGCGTCGGAATGGATGAGAGCGATTAAGAATGAATTTGTATATGTGTATATATGTATATGTATGTTGCAAAGGATCACAATTTTGCGCGTGATCAAGATATTCCTGTGAGTCCACGGGGAAAATGAAACACGAAAAGTTCCCAAGTGCACTTTCGTGTAATAATCACATCATCAGGGGAGACACAAGAGAGAAATATAACAGTCAGAAGCTAGGACGCCATTTGGTAAACATGTGATTGTCCAAATGGAGTCCTAGCTTCGTCTCTTCGATGTATATTAACTAACTGCTATATTTCTCTCTTGTGTCTTCCCTGATGATGTGATTATTACACGAAAGTGCACTTGGGAGCTTTTCGTGTTTCATTTTCCCCGTGGATTCATAGGAATGTATATATATGTATGCGTATGAGTGTATATGTATATGTTTATGTACATATGTATATGTTTGTGTCCTTATTTCAAAATATGGCGTCCTTATATTTCATCCCGTTACTGCACGATACCTGTGTTTCATTTCAGCTTCCAGTAACACCTGCAAACGTCAGGCATTACTGGAACTTATAAGAACACGGGATCTTACCGTGTGTCATGCACATGACAGTAGGAACTAACATCTCTCCATCTGATGGTGTGCGCTCCGTGATGTGTAGCCATAGTCTACACCGTCATGCACCCCATATATGCCTTGACGTAAGTCAGCTCTCTGAAAATTACCAGCTACCCTTTGCATCACTAAGGTGTCATCCATGGCCGTGAGCGCGCCTACGTTCTCACTTAGTCCTACATTTGATCTTGTTCATTTCACTTTCTGTGGTCTTGGCAAGTGCATCTCCCACAGTAATGGAACTTTGACACAGAGTCTGAATGGCTCGGCTGCTCAAGGGAAGGGTGGAAAGTTTCTGTCTTAAATGACCTTTTAAAAGATTCCTTCCGCTTCCAAACTTCCAGCATTCCAGGCTTCTCAGTATTCCAGCCTTCCGAAATTTTAACCTTCCAGCATTCCAGGAATGCAGCTTTACGGCCTTCTGTCCCTTGCTTTTGGTCATCCACATCATTCCAAAGTATGTCAAAATTTGAGACGTTCATCTGAGGGTGTTGCAACGCAGCGCAGCCCATACTGGAA
Source organism: Panulirus ornatus (assembly GCF_036320965.1). Classification (NCBI taxonomy): domain Eukaryota; kingdom Metazoa; phylum Arthropoda; class Malacostraca; order Decapoda; family Palinuridae; genus Panulirus; species Panulirus ornatus. Next base: position 24,939,505 of record NC_092252.1, on the reverse strand, counting down.
GACCCGCATCCTCCATTTCTTTTACAGGCACTGAGAAGACCTTGCTATAAAGTGATGCTTCATGTCACCCGGCCTTGTCCAGACGCTTCCGCTGTATTTCCTTCGAAAGTTCTATGAGAGTACGAGCACCCAAGTGATGTCGACCACCAGAGGCCAACAGGTCAAGGTATGAGAACATACGTAATTGAATTTCATCATCACCATCGTCTCTGCCGAAGCTTGAAACACCTCGACCCGTGTCGACTGCCTATGTCAGTATCGACGGGTGTGACGCCATCTCCTGTTCTTGTTAGGCAGGTGTTTGCCAGAGGTGTCGTAAGTGACTTTGGCTCCCTGATGTTTACACTGTAGCCAGTTGGGTCATAATGGTGACTGTCCTGGGCTGAGGTTCAGATGATGAAGCACCTGTGATCGTTAGGGTTCGACCTTTGCCCATTGGTAAACCGATATTTATCCCTTTCTTTCGTAACTGAGACGGAGCGGTTAACTCAATTCCTGATCGAAGCCAACTTATTAACGCTGTATGTACGTATATACCCAAGCCTAGGATGCCCAGTTTATCGTCCAGCCTCTAGAGAAGGACGAACAGTTAGGTTGACTGTAGACCGACTGTCGCAATCAGGATTCGAACCTATGCGATGGTAGGGTCGGCTTCCACAGCGTTTAAAGCAAGACGCCTCTCGCATCTAAACCTAAGAACGTCTCCATCAAATGTCTCGGCGTCATGATGCGTATCGTCTTGGCTCTCGTGCGTTCAGGATAGACCGTAAGTCCTTCACTTGTTGATTGTTCCACTGCAGAACATCCGAGGGAATCCTCACGGGGGATGTGATCGTAAGATACAGTGGCGTGGATCCCCCGCCTGACTCCATAATCGTGTTGGACATTTGCTGGATATCCTTTTCTTACCTTATTGGTGATGTCTGAAATTCAGTTCCTCTGCAAAACGAACATTAGAAAAGAAGCCCACTGCAGTTTATTATATCAAAATGGCTCCGATTTTGATATGAAATTAAGTAATATGTTTATATTTTCGTTGTCATGGAGACAAGGTCTAAACCATTGTGTCTTAACCAGAGTTAATAGCGATTTCTCATTCAGACAATTTGCATTTATTTGCTTACAAAATACTGATCCTTCTTAGAATATATGTTCTTTTGCGTATTTGATAAAGTGTAACTTCCCGAAATTATCTGTTATTGTATAACCATCTTCTAGCATGATGATATGAACAGATTATCGTACATAAAGAACATCTTCCTCAGCATAATACCACAAGTGTCATCATAAAGATGTTACACTCTCCCTGCTCTTCACTTTCGTAACGATATTGCTTGACCTCACATGCTAGGCAGACTGTGTCTCCTGCATGTTTATAACACGAGTCTGATCATTTCTCACGTCATTTTGACCGTCAGTTGTGGAGGTTTGCCCAAAGTTACACCTCAGACTCCACATTCGAAAACTACAATCATCCATTATCTATGTATCTTTGTCTCATCACAGGGAAGAGTTAATTTCGTATATCAAGTCTTGACGTCAGTAGGTCGCGGGCGTGCTTAGGGAGGCAACAAATGGCCCCAGGTGATGTGTTTGGTTATTTGCCACAACTCTATATAGCAACTCTTACATCCGACGTTATGACAAGATAGAAATAACCGATATGAATGATATTATTGTTGTAACTGTGTCTGTCTGTTTGTCTGTGTGTCTGTCTGTCTCTGTCTGTATGTATGTTAGTACTGCACAGTGCGGGAGTATCACACTCGTGGGGTCACTTGATCAAGTTTGGAGATCTTTCCCTCATCTCGAGGCGAGCACCCCACAACACTTGCAGGAAGGGTAGAATATCCACGAGCGCTGCCTCTCCGTAGGCCTCACTGAATCATTCAGTCGTAGTAGCGACAGGCGGCGTGTGTGTGTGTGTTTAAGTCCATAGAGGAGCAGGGAGGCAGCAGGGGTGGTGCTGGGCAGTAGTTGTCGTGCCTGGGAGGAGCAGGGAGGCAGCAGGGGTGGTGCTGGGCAGTAGTGTTGGGCAGAAGTCGTGTCTGGGCTGGCCAGACCCCCGGGGCAGCCGACACAGGTGTTCAGGTCGGGAGTCCAGCTGCAACCAGACAAGTGTAGGGGAACCGACCCATTCCACTCGACCAAGTGACGCTTTTCTTTGTACCTATTGACATGAGCTGCCCACTGTTTTACTCTCTTGTTTCTGCCGGTAGATAACCTGGTCGTGGACCATCAGGTCTCCTGCTATCTACCCTTCCCATATACTCTCATGTACGATGCTGGGATTTGATCTGTTACTGGATATGTTTGTTGAAACGTTTGGACAGACAGACAGACACATAACAGGACAAATGGATAAAAGACAGGCAGATACACAAACAGACAGACGCTTACAGTGAAAGATCGATAGATGATACTGAGAGATTGGCAGACAGGCACATAAACATAAAGAAGGATAAAGGACATACATACAGACAGACAGACACGTAAAGAATAAGTGAAGGAAAAGACAGACAGACAGACAGACAGACTCATAAAGGATAAAAGAAGAAAGTGTGAGACAGACAAACATGGAAAGGATAAAGGATAAAGGAAGAAAGACAGACAGAGAAATATAAAGGGAAAGAAGAAGAGAAAGACAAAGAGACATGAACGGAAGGAGAGAGAGAGAGAGAGAGAGAGAGAGAGAGAGAGAGAGAGAGAGAGAGAGAGAGAGAGAGAGAGAGAGAGAGAGAGAGAGAGAGAGAGAGAGAGGCTTTAGGGCATGTGTGATGAGGGTGGCGACAGAGGAATCTTGATCATGTAATCCAAGGCAGGAGGCGAGCGGAGGGGCGACCTCACCCGGGAACACCAGCCTCTCCTGTGGTGGTGGAGGAGGAAGTATGTTGTGGCTGTGGTATGGGAGATCTTCCCTCCTGCCCTACGGCACCCTCAGCCACCACACTCCCTGCTCTCACCACCACACTACCTGCTCTCACCACCACACTACCTGCTCTCACCACCACACTACCTGCTCTCACCACCACACTCCCTGCTCTCACCACCACACTACCTGCTCTCACCACCATCCTCTCTCTCTCTCTCTCTCTCTCTCTCTCTCTCTCTCTCTCTCTCTCTCTCTCTCTCTCTCTCTCTCTCTCTCTCTCTCTCTCTCTCTCTCTCTCTCAAAAACAGATCGGCCGAAAAACCATCGACCTGTGGTGTGGTGGGTGAGTGGTGGTGGGTGAGTGGTGGTGGGTGAGTGGTGATGGGTGAGTGGTGGTGGGTGAGTGGTGATGGGTGAGTGGTGATGGGTGAGTGGTGGTGGGTGAGTGGTGGTGGATGAGTGGTGGTGGGTGAGTGGTGGTGGGTGAGTGGTGATGGGTGAGTGGTGGTGGGTGAGTGGTGGTGGGTGAGTGGTGGTGGGTGAGTGGTGGTGGGTGAGTGGTGGTGGATGACATGTGTGGTAACATGTGTTATGATGTAGAGGACGTGTCCGGTCAAGGTGTCGTCAACCCCAGACGCCAGGATATATGCAGTAGTGTGACAGGTGGCGTTCACCAGGACACATGTAGGACCCACGCCTGATCATCTGGCGGCCCCACACCAGCACATCACATGATGCTGTGACGGCCAGACTAAGGCTAGGCTACACGTACCATTGGCGCTTTGGCCTAACTGGAGATTTTAACCGTGTGAACTGCAAAGTTTGCCGTCAAACATTTGGACACAAACTAGAACACTTTGTCTTGAAATGTAGAAAAAAGAAAATAGAATCTTTTAGGGATAGATCTAAACAAACCCTGCAAAAACTGTTATTGTTAATAACAAGATGTCACAAGACCTTATTGTTAATAACAAGATGTCACAACACCTTATTGTTAATAACAAGATGTCACAACACCTTATTGTTAATAACAAGATGTCACAACACCTTATTGTTAATAACAAGATGTCACAACACCTTATTGTTAATAACAAGATGTCACAACACCTTATTGTTAATAACAAGATGTCACAACACCTTATTGTTAATAACAAGATGTCACAATACCTTATTGTTAATAACAAGATGTCACAACACCTTATTGTTAATAACAAGATGTCACAACACCTTATTGTTAATAACAAGATGTCACAACACCTTATTGTTAATAACAAGATGTCACAACACCTTATTGTTAATAACAAGATGTCACAACACCTTATTGTTAATAACAAGATGTCACAACACCTTATTGTTAATAACAAGATGTCACAACACCTTATTGTTAATAACAAGATGTCACAACACCTTATTGTTAATAACAAGATGTCACAACACCTTATTGTTAATAACAAGATGTCACAACACCTTATTGTTAATAACAAGATGTCACAACACCTTATTGTTAATAACAAGATGTCACAACACCTTATTGTTAACAACAAGATGTCACAACACCTTATTGTTAACAACAAGATGTCACAACACCTTATTGTTAATAACAAGATGTCACAACACCTTATTGTTAATAACAAGATGTCACAACACCTTATTGTTAATAACAAGATGTCACAACACCTTATTGTTAATAACAAGATGTCACAACACCTTATTGTTAATAACAAGATGTCACAACACCTTATTGTTAATAACAAGATGTCACAACACCTTATTGTTAATAACAAGATGTCACAACACCTTATTGTTAATAACAAGATGTCACAACACCTTATTGTTAATAACAAGATGTCACAACACCTTATTGTTAATAACAAGATGTCACAACACCTTATTGTTAATAACAAGATGTCACAACACCTTATTGTTAATAACAAGATGTCACAACACCTTATTGTTAATAACAAGATGTCACAACACCTTATTGTTAATAACAAGATGTCACAACACCTTATTGTTAATAACAAGATGTCACAAATCATAAGTTGGTATCCACTTTTTGCATTTCGTCGGTCAAACTTACCATAGAAAACTCTGTAACGTATATACTGAAATACGAACTGTAACATCTTATGTAATATCGACCCACTGGGGTCTGAGTAAGGTCCTTTGTAACCCCTGTAATCCCTTTGCGCTACCGCTCACAGGTTGAGCATGGGGGCACAATAAACTTGGCCAGGGGCACCGGCACAAATCAATCCATCAGATCAGTGCGAGACGATGATGGCACAGCAGATGCCACTGTGATGTCTGCACACACTCGCCCGCACTCACTCCGGCCGTTGTCCCGCGGGTCATCATGACTCACTCAGGCAGCCACACCGGATGCTCGCCTCACACTACGCCTGAGCTCGTGCCAAGACCCCGAGTCATGATGGCACACACACACACACACACACACACACACACACACACACACACACACACACACACACACACACACACGGCGTTGACGAAGTCAAATGTCTCCCCGCACCCCTTCCCCTCCCCCACCCCGTCCCCTCCCCCACCCCTTCCCCTCCCCCACCCCGTCCCCTCCCCCACCCCTTCCCCTCCCCCACCCCTTCCCCTCCCCCACCCCGTCCCCTCCCCCACCCCTTCCCCTCCCCCACCCAGTCCCCTCCCCCACCCCTTCCCCTCCCCCACCCCGTCCCCTCCCCCACCCCTTTCGTCTTTAAGCACGGTGACTAATTGAGTCAGAGAGGCTGTCAGTACACACACACACACACACACACACACACATACACACACATACACACACATACACACACATACATATATATATATATATATATATATATATATATATATATATATATATATATATATATATATATATATATATATATATATATTATCCCTAGGGTTAGAGGATTAAGAATACTTCCCACGTATTCCCTGCGTGTCGTAGAAGGCGACTAAAAGGGGAGGGAGCGGGGGGCTGGAAATCCTCCCCTCTCGTTTTTTTTTTAATTTTCCAAAAGGAGGAACAGAAGGGGGCCAGGTGAGGATATCCCACAAAGGCCCAGTCCTCTGTTCTTAACGCTACCTCGCTAACGCGGGAAATGGCGAATAGTTTACAAGAAGGAAAGAAAGATATATATATATATATATATATATATATATATATATATATATATATATATATATATATATATATATATATATATATATATATATAATATATATATATACATAAATCCCTTATATACATGTGTATGGGGGGGGGTTGTGCCATTTCTTTCGTCTGTTTCCTTGCGCTACCTCGCAAACGCGGAAGACAGCGACAAAGTATAAAAAAAAAAATATATATATATATATATATATATATATATATATATATATATATATATATATATATATATATATTTTTTTTTTTTTTTTTTTTTTATACTTTGTCGCTGTCTCCCGCGTTTGCGAGGTAGCGCAAGGAAACAGACGAAAGAAATGGCCCAACCCCCCCCCATACACATGTACATACGTCCACACACGCAAATATACATACCTACACAGCTTTCCATGGTTTACCCCAGACGCTTCACATGCCTTGATTCAATCCACTGACAGCACGTCAACCCCTGTATACCACATCGCTCCAATTCACTCTATTCCTTGCCCTCCTTTCACCCTCCTGCATGTTCAGGCCCCGATCACACAAAATCTTTTTCACTCCATCTTTCCACCTCCAATTTGGTCTCCCTCTTCTCCTCGTTCCCTCCACCTCCGACACATATATCCTCTTGGTCAATCTTTCCTCACTCATTCTCTCCATGTGCCCAAACCATTTCAAAACACCCTCTTCTGCTCTCTCAACCACGCTCTTTTTATTTCCACACATCTCTCTTACCCTTACGTTACTCACTCGCTCAAACCACCTCACACCACACATTGTCCTCAAACATCTCATTTCCAGCACATCCATCCTCCTGCGCACATCTCTATCCATAGCCCACGCCTCGCAACCATACAACATTGTTGGAACCACTATTCCTTCAAACATACCCATTTTTGCTTTCCGAGATAATGTTCTCGACTTCCACACATTTTTCAAGGCTCCCAAAATTTTCGCCCCCTCCCCCACCCTATGATCCACTTCCGCTTCCATGGTTCCATCCGCTGACAGATCCACTCCCAGATATCTAAAACACTTCACTTCCTCCAGTTTTTCTCCATTCAAACTCACCTCCCAATTGACTTGACCCTCACCCCTACTGTACCTAATAACCTTGCTCTTATTCACATTTACTCTTAACTTTCTTCTTCCACACACTTTACCAAACTCAGTCACCAGCTTCTGCAGTTTCTCGCATGAATCAGCCACCAGCGCTGTATCATCAGCGAACAACAACTGACTCACTTCCCAAGCTCTCTCATCCCCAACAGACTTCATACTTGCCCCTCTTTCCAGGACTCTTGCATTTACCTCCCTAACAACCCCATCCATAAACAAATTAAACAACCATGGAGACATCACACACCCCTGCCGCAAACCTACATTCACTGAGAACCAATCACTTTCCTCTCTTCCTACACGTACACATGCCTTACATCCTCGATAAAAACTTTTCACTGCTTCTAACAACTTGCCTCCCACACCATATATTCTTAATACCTTCCACAGAGCATCTCTATCAACTCTATCATATGCCTTCTCCAGATCCATAAATGCTACATACAAATCCATTTGCTTTTCTAAGTATTTCTCACATACATTCTTCAAAGCAAACACCTGATCCACACATCCTCTACCACTTCTGAAACCGCACTGCTCTTCCCCAATCTGATGCTCTGTACATGCCTTCACCCTCTCAATCAATACCCTCCCATATAATTTACCAGGAATACTCAACAAACTTATACCTCTGTAATTTGAGCACTCACTCTTATCCCCTTTGCCTTTGTACAATGGCACTATGCACGCATTCCGCCAATCCTCAGGCACCTCACCATGAGTCATACATACATTAAATAACCTTACCAACCAGTCAACAATACAGTCACCCCCCTTTTTAATAAATTCCACTGCAATACCATCCAAACCTGCTGCCTTGCCGGCTTTCATCTTCCGCAAAGCTTTTACTACCTCTTCTCTGTTTACCAAATCATTTTCCCTAACCCTCTCACTTTGCACACCACCTCGACCAAAACACCCTATATCTGCCACTCTGTCATCAGACACATTCAACAAACCTTCAAAATACTCATTCCATCTCCTTCTCACATCACCGCTACTTGTTATCACCTCCCCATTTACGCCCTTCACTGAAGTTCCCATTTGCTCCCTTGTCTTACGCACCCTATTTACCTCCTTCCAGAACATCTTTTTATTCTCCCTAAAATTTACTGATAGTCTCTCACCCCAACTCTCATTTGCCCTTTTTTTCACCTCTTGCACCTTTCTCTTGACCTCCTGTCTCTTTCTTTTATACTTCTCCCACTCAATTGCATTTTTTCCCTGCAAAAATCGTCCAAATGCCTCTCTCTTCTCTTTCACTAATACTCTTACTTCTTCATCCCACCACTCACTACCCTTTCTAAACAGCCCACCTCCCACTCTTCTCATGCCACAAGCATCTTTTGCGCAATCCATCACTGATTCCCTAAATACATCCCATTCCTCCCCCACCCCCCCCCCCACTTCCATTGTTCTCACCTTCCTCCATTCTGTACACAGTCTCTCCTGGTACTTCCCCACACAGGTCTCCTTCCCAAGCTCACTCACTCTCACCACCCTCTTCACCCCAACATTCACTCCTCTTTTCTGAAAACCCATACTAATCTTCACCTTAGCCTCCACAAGATAATGATCAGACATCCCTCCAGTTGCACCTCTCAGCACATTAACATCCAAAAGTCTCTCTTTCGCACGCCTGTCAATTAACACGTAATCCAATAACGCTCTCTGGCCATCTCTCCTACTTACATAAGTATACTTATGTATATCTCGCTTTTTAAACCAGGTATTCCCAATCATCAGTCCTTTTTCAGCACATAAATCTACAAGCTCTTCACCATTTCCATTTACAACACTGAACACCCCATGCATACCAATTATTCTCTCAACTGCCACATTACTCACCTTTGCATTCAAATCACCCATCACTATAACCCGGTCTCGTGCATCAAAACCGCTAACACACTCATTCAGCTGCTCCCAAAACACTTGCCTCTCATGATCTTTCTTCTCATGCCCAGGTGCATATGCACCAATAATCACCCACCTCTCTCCATCAACTTTCAATTTTACCCATATCAATCGAGAATTTACTTTCTTACACTCTATCACATACTCCCACAACTCCTGTTTCAGGAGTATTGCTACTCCCTCCCTTGCTCTTGTCCTCTCACTAACCCCTGACTTCACTCCCCAGACATTTCCAAACCACTCTTCCCCTTTACCCTTGAGCTTCGTTTCACTCAGAGCCAAAACATCCAGGTTCCTTTCCTCAAACATACTACCTATCTCTCCTTTTTTCACATCTTGGTTACATCCACACACATTTAGGCACCCCACTCTGAGCCTTCGAGGAGGATGATCACTCCCCGCGTGACTCCTTCTTCTGTTTCCCATTTTAGAAAGTTAATACAAGGAGGGGAGGATTTCCGGCCCCCCGCTCCCGTCCCCTCTAGTCGCTTTCTACGACACGCGAGGAATACGTGGGAAGTATTCTTTCACCCCTATCCCCAGGGATAATATACATATATATATACATATACACACACACACACATACACACACATACGCACATACACACACACACACACATACATATATATACATATGAAAAAATGTAAGAAACAATTTAGAAAACAAACTTTTAGATTGAAATGAATGAAAAAAAAGAATGTCACATAATGGTTCAACCTCTGGCTATGGAAAAGGAAATGTACAATTTATTCACACAAACGTCAATAGCAGTTCTCATCAATTTCACCACTGTATCAATAAGCTGTGGTGAAATTGATGAGAACTGCTATTGACGTTTGTGTGAATTCCCAAGTGCACTTTCGTGCAATAATCACATCATCAGGTGAGACACAAGAAGGAAATATGACAGTCAGTTGATATACAACGAAGAGACGTAGCTAGGAGGCCATCTAGTAAACTTGCGATTGTCCAAGACGGACAACGAGCGTGTCATAAACTTATTATGTGGACAAGAAGGTGAGTTGTTTACAAATTTCATCAACAATATAGCTATCCAATTTGTATAGACCTTCGCTTATATTAAGGTTATAATTCTTTGTGCATTTGATGATACATGATTCAATGATATTTCTCGTGGTACAGGAGTTAGAGTTAATAACTGAGACGGCATTACCCCAGGCAATACATAGATCATAGTTTTTTAACGTAATTAAACAAGGTATTTGATTCTTGTCCTGTTCTTAAACTATATTTATGTTGCTTAAGTCTAACAGAAATATCCTTACCAGTCTGCCCGAAATAAAACTTATCACAATTTCTACATGGCACTTTATAGATGCATCCAGGAATATTTTCTGGTGAGCTCTTGATTAAGATATTCTTTATAGTATTATTGTTGTTGAAGGCAACATTTACATTAAAGGATTTAAGCAACATGGGAAGTAAAGTAAATAATTATTAAAAGGAAGAACTAAAAAAATTCTTGGTGTTAATGGGAGGTTTGGGCTCAACTCTATAAAATCATTTCTTTGCTAACTTAAGGGATTTATGTATATATATATATATATATATATATATATATATATATATATATATATATATATATATATATATATATATATATATATATATATATATATATATATATATATATATATATGTACAGAGCATCAGATTGGGGAAGAGCAGTGTAGTTTCAGAAGTGGTAGAGGATGTGTGGATCAGGTGTTTGCTTTGAAGAATGTATGTGAGAAATAATTAGAAAAGCAAATGGATTTGTATGTAGCATTTATGGATCTGGAGAAGGCATATGATAGAGTTGATAGAGATGCTCTGTGGAAGGTATTAAGAATATATGGTGTGGGAGGCAAGTTGTTAGAAGCAGTGAAAAGTTTTTATCGAGGATGTAAGGCATGTGTACGTGTAGGAAGAGAGGAAAGTGATTGGTTCTCAGTGAATGTAGGTTTGCGGCAGGGGTGTGTGATGTCTCCATGGTTGTTTAATTTGTTTATGGATGGGGTTGTAAGGGAGGTGAATGCAAGAGTTTTGGAAAGAGGGGCAAGTATGAAGTCTGTTGTGGATGAGAGAGCTTGGGAAGTGAGTCAGTTGTTGTTCGCTGATGATACAGCGCTGGTGGCTGATTCATGTGAGAAACTGCAGAAGCTGGTGACTGAGTTTGGTAAAGTGTGTGAAAGAAGAAAGTTAAGAGTAAATGTGAATAAGAGCAAGGTAATTTGGTACAGTAGGGTTTAGGGTCAAGTCAATTGGGAGGTAAGTTTGAATGGAATAAAACTGGAGGAAGTAAAGTGTTTTAGATATCTGGGAGTGGATCTGGCAGCGGATGGAACCATGGAAGCGGAAGTGAATCATAGGGTGGGGGAGGGGGCGAAAATCCTGGGCGCCTTGAAGAATGTTTGGAAGTCGAGAACATTATCTCGGAAAGCAAAAATGGGTATGCTTGAAGGAATAGTGGTTCCAACAATGTTGTATGGTTGCGAGGCGTGGGCTATGGATAGAGTTGTGCGCAGGAGGATGGATGTGCTGGAAATGAGATGTTTAAGGACAATGTGTGGTGTGAGGTGGTTTGATCGAGTAAGTAATGTAAGGGTAAGGGAGATGTGTGGAAATAAAAAGAGTGTGGTTGAGAGAGCAGAAGAGGGTGTTTTGAAATGGTTTGGGCACATGGAGAGAATGAGTGGGGAAAGATTGACCAAGAGGACATATGTGTCGGAGGTGGAGGGAAGGAGAAGTGGGAGACCAAATTGGAGGTGGAGAGATGGAGTGAAAAAGATTTTGAGTGATCGGGGCCTGAACATGCAGGAGGGTAAAAGGCGGGCAAGGAATAGAGTGAATTGGATCGATGTGGTATACCGGGGTTGACGTGCTGTCAGTGGATTGAGTCAGGGCATGTGAAGCGTCTGGGGTAAACCATGGAAAGTTGTATGGGGCCTGGATGTGGAAAGGGAGCTGTTGTTTCGGGCATTATTGCATGACAGCTAGAGACTGAGTGTGAACGAATGGGGCCTTTGTTGTCTTTTCCTAGCGCTACCTCGCACACATGAGGGGGAGGGGGATGGTATTCCATGTGTGGCGAGGTGGCGATGGGAATGAATAAAGGCAGACAGTGTGAATTGTGTGCATGGGTATATATGTATGTGTCTGTGTGTGTATATATATATGTGTACATTGAGATGTATAGGTATGTATATTTGCGTGTGTGGACGTGTATGTATATGCATGTGTATGGGGGTGGGTTGGGCCATTTCTTTCGTCTGTTTCCTTGCGCTACCTCGCAAACGCGGGAGACAGCGACAAAGCAAAATAAATATAGATAAATATATATATATATATATATATATATATATATATATATATATATATATATATATATATATATATATATATATATATATATATATATATATATATATATGCAAATGCAAAAAGTACACGAGTAGCAAGTGTACATGAGATGCAGGTAAAACTACAAGAAAGAGGATAATACGAAGTGTTAAGCGCTTTTGTATATTACATTGTCAAGATTAAGTACATATTAAGAGAACCAGATTAAGTGTGGTAGAGGATGTGTTGATCAGGTTTCTGCTTTGAAGGATTTTATTTTGGGGGGAAATGATTAGATAAAGAAAAGTATTGGTATGTGGCATCTAAGGGCTGAAGAAAGCGTTGGGAGGGTCGATAGATATGATTTGTAAAAGATGCTACGAATATATGGTGGAGGAAGGTTACTAGAAGCAGTAGGGAGTCTTTATCGATCGAGCGAGGCGTTTTTGCGAGTAGTATGAGAGGAGGGAGAGTGGTGCCAGATGAGGTTGTGTTTACGACAAGGCGTGTGATGTCACCATTGATGTTTAGTTTGTTTATGGATGAGGCTGTAAGGGAGAAATCTAGAGAGAGGAGCAGATCTGCAGTCTGTTATGGGAGGGTATGGGAGACGAGACAGTTGATGTTTGCAGTGTCGAGTGAGAAACTGCAGAATCTAGTGTTTGTGTTTGATAAGAAAGGTGGATATTGAGAATCAGTATGAATATAAGTAAGATACCGAGGTTTAGCAAGGGAGAAAGGTATGACACTATGAGATCTAAAGTGAACAAGAGTGGGTGAGAGGACAGACGGTCCTGGATACACCGAGCAGTGTGTGGAGAGATCACTGTCTGTGAAAGAGAGAGGAGTGAGAGTTGACCTGCTCACAAGCTATAAGTTTTTAAAACAGATCGATGACGTGGACAGTGAACAGTTCTTCGAGAGATGAAGGGATAGAACAACGAGAGAACATAACAAGAAATCAAGCAAGAATCTTGTTAAGAAATATATGAAAAGTGCCAAATCCAAGAGTGGTAGATGAATAGAATAGAATGGCTGAGGAAAAGCTGGATATAGGCAGCATATAGATATTTGCTAAGTATTGTAGTAGAGAATGTTCAAGAGATGAGGCCCCACGAGGGTAGAATTCCATGGACAGATAGTTCATCACACACACACACACACACACACACACACACACACACACACACACACACACACAACTCTTGGCCCTTTGAGACTACTTCAAAACACAACTTACCGTTAACTAAGAGACGTTACCTTCGCTGACATGGCTGACCCCACGGCAGGTGTACAGGGCTGACCCCACGGCAGGTGTACAGGGCTGACCCCACGGCAGGTGTACAGGGCTGACCCCACGGCAGGTGTACAGGGCTGACCCCACGGCAGGTGTACAGGGCTGATCCCACGGCAAGTGTACAGGGCTGATCCCACGGCAGGTGTACAGGGCTGATCCCACGGCAGGTGTACAGGGCTGACCCCACGACAGGTGTACAGGGCTGATCCCACGGCAGGTGTACAGGGCTGACCCCACGGTAGGTGTACAGGGCTGACCCCACGGCAGGTGTACAGGGCTGATCCCACGGCAGGTGTACAGGGCTGACCCCACGGCAAGTGTACAGGGCTGATCCCACGGCAGGTGTACAGGGCTGATCCCACGGCAGGTGTACAGGGCTGACCCCACGACAGGTGTACAGGGCTGACCCCACGACAGGTGTACAGGGCTGACCCCACGGCAGGTGTACAGGGCTGATCCCACGGCAGGTGTACAGGGCTGACCCCACGACAGGTGTACAGGGCTGACCCCACGACAGGTGTACAGGGCTGACCCCACGGCAGGTGTACAGGGCTGACCCCACGGCAGGTGTACAGGGCTGATCCCACGACAGGTGTACAGGGCTGACCCAACGCCAGATGTGCAGGTTGACCGCAGGTGCAGGTGACCGTTATATCTCGAAAATTATCAAAGATGATAATGATATTAATAATAGTAATGATGATGATAATGATGATGATAATGATGATGATAATGATGATAATGATGATGATAATGATAATGATAATATTTATATTTATTTATTATACTTTGTCGCTGTCTCCCGCGTTTGCGAGGTAGCGCAAGGAAACAGACGAAAGAAATGGCCCAACCCCCCCCCCCTTACACATGTATATACATACGTCCACACACGCAAATATACATACCTACACAGCTTTCCATGGTTTACCCCAGACGCTTCACATACCTTGATTCAATCCACTGACAGCACGTCAACCCCGGTATACCACATCGTTCCAATTCACTCTATTCCTTGCCCTCCTTTCACCCTCCTGCATGTTCAGGCCCCGATCACACAAAATCTTTTTCACTCTATCTTTCCACCTCCAATTTGGTCTCCCTCTTCTCCTCGTTCCCTCCACCTCCGACACATATATCCTCTTGGTCAACCTTTCCTCACTCATTCTCTCCATGTGCCCAAACCACTTCAAAACACCCTCTTCTGCTCTCTCAACCACGCTCTTTTTATTTCCACACATCTCTCTTACCCTTACGTTACTCACTCGATCAAACCACCTCACACCACACATTGTCCTCAAACATCTCATTTCCAGCACATCCACCCTCCTGCGCACAACTCTATCCATAGCCCACGCCTCGCAACCATACAACATTGTTGGAACCACTATTCCTTCAAACATACCCATTTTTGCTTTCCGAGATAATGTTCTCGACTTCCACACATTCTTCAAAGCTCCCAGAATTTTCGCCCCCTCCCCCACCCTATGATCCACTTCCGCTTCCATGGTTCCATCCGCTGCCAGATCCACTCCCAGATATCTAAAACACTTCACTTCCTCCAGTTTTTCTCCATTCAAACTCACCTCCCAATTGACTTGACCCTCAACCCTACTGTACCTAATAACCTTGCTCTTATTCACATTTACTCTTAACTTTCTTCTTCCACACACTTTACCAAACTCAGTCACCAGCTTCTGCAGTTTCTCACATGAATCAGCCACCAGCGCTGAATCATCAGCGAACAACAACTGACTCACTTCCCAAGCTCTCTCATCTCCAACAGACTTCATACTTGCCCCTCTTTCCAAAACTCTTGCATTCACCTCCCTAACAACCCCATCCATAAACAAATTAAACAACCATGGAGACATCACACACCCCTGCCGCAAACCTACATTCACTGAGAACCAATCACTTTCCTCTCTTCCTACACGTACACATGCCTTACATCCTCGATAAAAACTTTTCACTGCTTCTAACAACTTGCCTCCCACACCATATATTTTTAATACCTTCCACAGAGCATCTCTATCAGCTCTATCATATGCCTTCTCCAGATCCATAAATGCTACATACAAATCCATTTGCTTTTCTAAGTATTTCTCACATACATTCTTCAAAGCAAACACCTGATCCACACATCCTCTACCACTTCTGAAACCACACTGCTCTTCCCCAATCTGATGCTCTGTACATGCCTTCACCCTCTCAATCAATACCCTCCCATATAATTTACCAGGAATACTCAACAAACTTATACCTCTGTAATTTGAGCACTCACTCTTATCCCCTTTGCCTTTGTACAATGGCACTATGCACGCATTCCGCCAATCCTCAGGCAC
>NC_092252.1:24848447-24920947 GCF_036320965.1 Panulirus ornatus | reverse complement strand
GAAAAAGGACTGATGATTGGGAATACCTGGTTTAAAAAGCGAGATATACATAAGTATACTTATGTAAGTAGGAGAGATGGCCAGAGAGCGTTATTGGATTACGTGTTAATTGACAGGCGTGCGAAAGAGAGACTTTTGGATGTTAATGTGCTGAGAGGTGCAACTGGAGGGATGTCTGATCATTATCTTGTGGAGGCTAAGGTGAAGATTAGTATGGGTTTTCAGAAAAGAGGAGTGAATGTTGGGGTGAAGAAGGTGGTGAGAGTAAGTGAGCTTGGGAAGGAGACCTGTGTGGGGAAGTACCAGGAGAGACTGTGTACAGAATGGAAAAAGGTGAGAACAATGGAAGTAAGGGGAGTCGGGGAGGAATGGGATGTATTTAGGGAATCAGTGATGGATTGCGCAAAAGATGCTTGTGGCATGAGAAGAGTGGGAGGTGGGCTGTTTAGAAAGGGTAGTGTGTGGTGGGATGAAGAAGTAAGAGTATTAGTGAAAGAGAAGAGAGAGGCATTTGGACGATTTTTGCAGGGAAAAAAATGCAATTGAGTGGGAGAAGTATAAAAGAAAGAGACAGGAGGTCAAGAGAAAGGTGCAAGAGGTGAAAAAAAGGGCAAATGAGAGTTGGGGTGAGAGACTATCAGTAAATTTTAGGGAGAATAAAAAGATGTTCTGGAAGGAGGTAAATAGGGTGCGTAAGACAAGGGAGCAAATGGGAACTTCAGTGAAGGGCGTAAATGGGGAGGTGATAACAAGTAGCGGTGATGTGAGAAGGAGATGGAATGAGTATTTTGAAGGTTTGTTGAATGTGTCTGATGACAGAGTGGCAGATATAGGGTGTTTTGGTCGAGGTGGTGTGCAAAGTGAGAGGGTTAGGGAAAATGATTTGGTAAACAGAGAAGAGGTAGTGAAAGCTTTGCGGAAGATGAAAGCCGGCAAGGCAGCAGGTTTGGATGGTATTGCAGTGGAATTTATTAAGAAAGGGGGTGACTGTATTGTTGACTGGTTGGTAAGGTTATTTGATGTATGTATGACTCATGGTGAGGTGCCTGAGGATTGGCGGAATGCGTGCATAGTGCCATTGTACAAAGGCAAAGGGGATAAGAGTGAGTGCTCAAATTACAGAGGTATAAGTTTGTTGAGTATTCCTGGTAAATTATATGGGAGGGTATTGATTGAGAGGGTGAAGGCATGTACAGAGCATCAGATTGGGGAAGAGCAGTGCGGTTTCAGAAGTGGTAGAGGATGTGTGGATCAGGTGTTTGCTTTGAAGAATGTATGTGAGAAATACTTAGAAAAGCAAAGGGATTTGTATGTAGCATTTATGGATCTGGAGAAGGCATATGATAGAGTTGATAGAGATGCTCTGTGGAAGGTATTAAGAATATATGGTGTGGGAGGCAAGTTGTTAGAAGCAGTGAAAAGTTTTTATCGAGGATGTAAGGCATGTGTACGTGTAGGAAGAGAGGAAAGTGATTGGTTCTCAGTGAATGTAGGTTTGCGGCAGGGGTGTGTGATGTCTCCATGGTTGTTTAATTTGTTTATGGATGGGGTTGTAAAGGAGGTAAATGCAAGAGTCCTGGAAAGAGGGGCAAGTATGAAGTCTGTTGGGGATGAGAGAGCTTGGGAAGTGAGTCAATTGTTGTTCGCTGATGATACAGCGCTGGTGGCTGATTCATGTGAGAAACTGCAGAAGCTGGTGACTGAGTTTGGTAAAGTGTGTGGAAGAAGAAAGTTGAGAGTAAATGTGAATAAGAGCAAGGTTATTAGGTACAGTAGGGGTGAGGGTCAAGTCAATTGGGAGGTGAGTTTGAATGGAGAAAAACTGGAGGAAGTGAAGTGTTTTAGATATCTGGGAGTGGATCTGTCAGCGGATGGAACCATGGAAGCGGAAGTGGATCATAGGGTGGGGGAGGGGGCGAAAATTTTGGGAGCCTTGAAAAATGTGTGGAAGTCGAGAACATTATCTCGGAAAGCAAAAATGGGTATGTTTGAGGGAATAGTGGTACCAACAATGCTGTATGGTTGCGAGGCGTGGGCTATGGATAGAGATGTGCGCAGGAGGATGGATGTGCTGGAAATGAGATGTTTGAGGACAATGTGTGGTGTGAGGTGGTTTGAGCGAGTAAGTGGCGTGAGGGTAAGAGAGATGTGTGGAAATAAAAAGAGCGTGGTTGAGAGAGCAGAAGAGGGTGTTTTGAAATGGTTTGGGCACATGGAGAGAATGAGTGAGGAGAGATTGACCAAGAGGATATATGTGTCGGAGGTGGAGGGAACGAGGAGAAGAGGGAGACCAAATTGGAGGTGGAAAGATGGAGTGAAAAAGATTTTGTGTGATCGGGGCCTGAACATGCAGGAGGGTGAAAGGAGGGCAAGAAATAGAGTGAATTGGAGTCATGTGGTATACAGGGGTTGACGTGCTGTCAGTGGATTGAAGCAAGGCATGTGAAGCGTCTGGGGTAAACCATGGAAAGCTGTGTAGGTATGTATATTTGCGTGTGTGGACGTGTGTATGTACATGTGTATGGGGGGGGGGGCCATTTCTTTCGTCTGTTTCCTTGCGCTACCTCGCAAACGCGGGAGACAGCGACAAAGTATAAAAAAAAAAAAAAAAAAAAAAAAAAAAAAAAAAAAAATTATTGATAATAATGATAATAATGATAATAATAATAATAATAACTTTAACAATAATCTTTGACCATATTGATGCAAATAATCAAAACATTTCGTGTCACTGACCTCTGTCTGTAAGACCCCATGTATCTATTTATATCAACTGAAACATTTCTGAAATTTTGCTTTGGTGAAGAATGTATAGTTCACTAAATATTCAGCCATAACCTTATCTGGAGATTTGACTGTGTTAGCAACTCAAAGTTTTATCATGTAATCAGCTGATATAACATGAACAGACCTGTATACAGGCTTGACTGAGAGACGTATGTTACATTGGCTTGACAGAGATGTTTGTTAAACTGGCTTGACTGAAAGATGTTTGTTAAACTGGCTTGACTGAGAGACGTTTGTTACACTGGCTTGACCGAGAGATGTTTGTTAAACTGGCTTGACTGAGAGACGTTTGTTACACTGGCTTGACCGAGAGATGTTTGTTAAACTGGCTTGACTGAGAGATGTGTGTTACACTGGCTTGATTGAGAGATATATGTTACTCTGGCTTGGGCTTGACTGAGAGATGTTTGTTACACTGGCTTGACTGAGAGATGTGTGTTACACTGGCTTGATTAAGAGATGTTTGTTACACTGGCTTGATTGAGAGATGTGTGTTACACTGGCTTGACTGAGAGATGTGTGTTACACTGGCTTGATTAAGAGATGTTTGTTACACTGGCTTGATTGAGAGATGTGTGTTACACTGGCTTGATTGAGAGATGTGTGTTACACTGGCTTGACTGAGAGATGTATGTTACACTGGCTTGATTGAGAGATGTGTGTTACACTGGCTTGACTGAGAGATGTATGTTACACTGGCTTGACTGAGAGATGTATGTTACACTGGCCTGAGTGAGAGATGTATGTTACACTGGCTTGACTGAGAGATGTATGTTACACTGGCCTGACTGAGAGATGTATGTTACACTGGCTTGACTAAGAGATGTATGTTACACTGGCCTGACTGAGAGATGTATGTTACACTGGCTTGACTAAGAGATGTATGTTACACTGGCCTGACTGAGAGATGTATGTTACACTGGCTTGACTAAGAGATGTATGTTACACTGGCCTGACTGAGAGATGTATGTTACACTGGCTTGACTGAGAGATGTATGTTACACTGGCCTGACTGAGAGATGTCCCAGGTCCCTGGAGCGGACGTGCAAATTACTGACGTTCTCATGGACAAGAACGCTGCTGGCTCATATATTGCTAAGGTCGCTTTACATGTCACACACTCAGTTAACCAGAGTGACATGATGAGCAACACACGTTTGACCAGGTTCTTGCAACATGCTGCAATATCTGAGTACGTATGTGGTGCAGCCGTTGCTTATACTCACTAGATCCTCCACCACTTTAAGACCTGTTACCTCAACCTCGAGATTTAAGAGTGGACATTATCTGGAGAACTAGGAATTAAGAATAATTTGCACCTCGCTCGGCCCTGGCACAGACAAGACCCCCTGTTCCTGCAGCGGCTCCGGTCACTCACACGGCCAAATTATCTCACTCAGAGCCGACGTCGCTTTTCCCTGACAGGAAGTTCGTTCTCTACCATTCTTGCCAAGGTGGAAATAAAAAGAAAAAAAGGCACTCACTAGTTTTCCCTTCCTCAAGGTTGTGATTCATGGCGGGCGTGTGTGTGTGAGTCTGGTCTGTGGGTGCGTGTGTGTGTGTGGTGGTGTGTGGCAAAGGCGAGTGACTGGCTTCCCTCAGCCAGAGCGGCAGCTGCTGCACGGACCGACGGACGGACGGACGGACGCCACCAACCTCACCCAAGGCCTCATCCTGTTCCCACCGCTTCCCTCCTCCCTCACGATATACTGTCCCGCACTGCCTAGCTGCTGTAGGTCTGGCTGGTGGAGATCCACCCGTGTCTCTTGTGGGTGGAGATGGTCCGTTGGAGATGGTCCGTTGGTATAGGTCATGGCCGGCAGAGAGCCGTTGTGTCACGCAGGGTTGCTGACGACGGATCCGTGCCTCACAGTCAGCACAGAACCATCCATAAATCCCGTAGTTCATGTCGACCAACCCATCTACAATGCACAGTGGCGGTTCGCGATCTCATGGTTATTGTAAGTCGCCCATTTCTCATGGTTGATGGAGTCTTCTGTGTCTCACATGATAAGTGGGAGCCCACCTTTGTCTCACATGGTTAATAGGAACTCATATATGTCTCACATGGTTAGTGGGAGCTCATCTGTGTCTCACATGGTAAACGGGAGCCCCCATGTGTCTCACATGGTTAGTGGGAACTCACATGTGTCTCACATGTTTAGTGGGAACTCACATGTGTCTCACATGGTTAGTGGAGGCTCACCTGTGTCTCACATGGTTAGTGGGAGACCACATGTGTCTCACATGGTTAGTGGAGGCTCACCTGTGTCTCACATGGTTAGTGGGAGACCACATGTGTCTCACATGGTTAGCGGAGGCTCACCTGTGTCTCACATGGTTAGTGGGAGACCACGTGTGTCTCACATGGTTAGCGGAGGCTCACCTGTGTCTCACATGGTTAGTGGAGGCTCACCTGTGTCTCACATGGTTAGTGGGAGACCACGTGTGTCTCACATGGTTAGTGGAGGCTCACCTGTGTCTCACATGGTTAGTGGGAGACCACGTGTGTCTCACATGGTTAGTGGAGGCTCACCTGTGTCTCACATGGTTAGTGGGAGACCACGTGTGTCTCACATGGTTAGTGGAGGCTCACCTGTGTCTCACATGGTTAGTGGAGGCTCACCTGTGTCTCACATGGTTGGTGGAGGCTCACCTGTGTCTCACATGGTTAGTGGAGGCTCACCTGTGTCTCACATGGTTAGTGGAGGCTCACCTGTGTCTCACATGGTTAGTGGGAGACCACGTGTGTCTCACATGGTTAGTGGAGGCTCACCTGTGTCTCACATGGTTGGTGGAGGCTCACCTGTGTCTCACATGGTTAGTATACACTCCATATCTCGGGTGGGTGATTCATGGGTGTACATGGGATGGACAGTTGATAGCCCATGAGGTGGTGATCTGCAGGAGGACGGCTGTAAGTTCCTCGTGTGTAGAGATGGAGACGGGCGAGTAAGTTCTGGGCACCTTCCCGTCTACCCTATATAAGCACCTACCCTTCATCATGGAATCTGTAGTGATGATACTTGATCATCTTCTAAAACTGGAACGAATTTATTCCTTTTCAATAAATGTATAACATCTTTCCTAAAGCAGATGTAAGACTGATATGGCGTGGTTTGGAAGGCGTTTTCTATCTCATGTCTTGGATGCGGATGTTCGATTCGAAAAGTTCCAGTCATTCGGCACTTTCTTTTCTTAAGGCGACGTGCCGAATACTTCAGGCATGAAAAGGCATTGAAAAATATTTGCTTAACCTACTTACATTCAGACACACATGTACACACGGTAACAAACGTTTCTTACCAGTTTTTGTGTGAAACAATATGACACGACGTACGAAGGATTTTGAGAAATGCCCGTCGGTCTGGCCTCTCGTCCGTACCCCTGATTAAATAGCATTGACTGCTGTGACATTTTCTATCCTTTGCTAAAATGAATGTTGTATTGATTTCATATTTCGATGGAAATGACAATAAATAAAGTGGGGCAACCATAATTATTAGGAATTTTGCCCCACATTCAGTCTACTGAGAAAGCGCGAGTCACATTAATCATATCGTAATTCATCGTTCCCATCCGAGAAGATAATTCTGACACCGTGTGTACATAGACTACTGCTACGTTACCCAACACATGTCATCTATCTTGACTGAAAATTATTTCGCTGATTATACTAATAGATGATTATGTGCTGTACCCAGCCAGGTGTCAATCATTGCTATATCAGGTTATTCTATAGAACATTCAGCATTACTTCATATTGCTTTTTAAGTTGAACTTTCGGCGTTCGCTCAGAATGCGTCATTATTCCTATGGCCAGACGTCACCTCTTGCGTCGCTCGACCTTATTTCCACCTAACCTAACCCCAGTGCTTTGAGTGACCACATCTGACCTTGAATTACTGGATCACCACCACGTATTCGTAGCTTTGGCTTGCTAGATACCCTGCTTCATCTTCCTCGTCCACAATCTTTAGTAAACATGCAACTGCAACCCACTTGAGAACCAAGGCACTGAGGAAGCTACCTGCCATCACCACTAAATTGCTCCACAAATCTAAGTAATGTACCTCCTCAATCCCACAACCATTCACGACTCGAACCACAAGAACCTGATATTCTGCTGAAGATTATTGACCCTAAATATCTCCCTCGAATCCCAGTGTTCACTCCGGCATGAACACCACCTCCACTGTCTTCTGTAATGGGGTCTCACCTGTGTCTCTAATGGTTCGTCGAGTCTCACCTGTTGTGTCTCTCGTGGTTGGTCGAGTCTCACCTGTGTCTCTAATGGTTGGTCGAGTCTCACCTGTATCTCTAATGGTTGGTCAAGTCTCACCTGTGTCTCTAATGGTTGGTCAAGTCTCACCTGTGTCTCTAATGGTTGGTCGAGTCTCACCTGTGTCTCTCGTGGGAGCTGTGAGCTCACTAGTGTCTGTTCTTATTTGAGTCATCTGCATCTCTTATGAGCAGTGAAAACATAACTGCGTTACTCATTGTATCTGGAATTATCTCTGTCTCTTGTTATGGGAGCAAACTCATCTATGTCTCATGCGAAGTCTCTCACGATTAGAAGAGACTCACCTGTGTCTCTCAGGGTCAGCTGCGATTCCCCTCTATCTCTCACGGTCGGTGAACACTGTGTCTCCCATGGTTGGTAGAGTCTCCTGCGGATCTCTTATGATCAGTAGAGACTCTCCAGTGTCTCCCGTAGTTAGAGAAGACTCTAAAGTATCTCACACGATAGAGTAACGCCACAGCACTTAACATCAAGTATTTGGGCAAGGGTACTTAACCACTTTAATAATCATCAGCCATTATTACACCACGTGATGTTAACTACCATAACATGTTTAATTACACGTACATAACGTGTCATGTTAATCAAACAGTAAATTAAGTAGTGGGTCATGGTAACTCATCCATTACAAACCTATCTCCCAGGGTAGGGTAACTCAGTGGCTGGACACTGGTAAGTTAGTCACTGGAGCATGGCAACTTGCCCACTGGAGCATAATGACATCCACTGAGTTACGGGAACGTGACTACTGGAGCATGGTAACTTGCCCACTAGCGTATGGTAACTTACCCACTGGAACACGGTAACTTATTCAGGCACAAGTGAACTTGACCATTCGAACAGGTTAACCGCCGTAAGATGTGAAGTTAACCGCCATCCCATGTGAACCTTAACCGCGGGTTAAGTTAACAACCGGGGGTCGACAACTTAACTACAGGAGCATGGCGAATTAACCCCTGGAAAAAGTTCCACTCCCGCAGGGTGGCCCGGGGCACACTAACCTGGTATGTCTCCCGCGGCGCGCGTCATGCACGGTCGGCCAGTTATGGCCTCCCTCCCCTGGCTGGCTCGCTGGTGACCAGCCTGGCTGGAAAATAATCTCTGTTGATGTTGGGAAATTTATATTTTCCCTGAATATTTATGTTCTCATCAGTAATGCATCATTTTCGTATGAAGGGAATCTATAATAATCATTTAGATATCCATATACGGGTGTTCGATGTAGTGCACAGATACAGTTGTATTTAAAATGACTCACAAAACTATTTTCCTCCCACATCTCTTATTTTTTGTGTGAGCAGTTTCCTTAATAATGCAGTCTTTACGTGAGTCATGCGACGAGAGTGAGCAGGTCTACTCTTCCTTGTCATCCACCAATGAGAGGGGAGGACGCTGCACCAGCCCCCTCGCCATGCACGAGCCACTGACCAATGAGAGTTCGTTTTTCTCTTCCTCAGGGCCAGCAGCCGTGAGCACCTCCGGAGAGCGTGTCCGCCCGCCAGTCGACCAGCGGCAGTGCTCGCTGCTGCTGAGCTTGTTAGTACAGCGGTGGCCGACCGTCAGTGCTCACATACAACCTGGTTTACATACATGGCAATCACCGACCTATGGTAGTACTATAACGTGGAGACATACAAGAAAAGAAAACGTCATTAACTACACGAGTGGAAGCGAGTATAACTGCTCGACGTCACTAGTGGTGTGAGATGTACAGTAAACGAGATTTTTAAGATCAGGAACGAGGTTTATCAGGTTGGAGGAACGATGTGGTATGTCGCTGCCCCAAGAGTAGTAGAGAGCGAGAGGCGAACTGGCCACAGACCTGGGGTCGTGGGTCGGTGCTAGAGACATTATAAAGCCTCACTCCGCTGCTTCTTCTGCCGCCCAGGGAGACGCAGGTCAGTGCCTTACCTACTTTTTTTGTTGTTCTAATTCCTTTATTATAACTGTTAAACTTTCTCAGAGACGCGTACTCTCTCTCTCTCTCTCTCTCTCTCTCTCTCTCTCTCTCTCTCTCTCTCTCTCTCTCTCTCTCTCTCTCTCTCTGTTTCAGAGACAGACGGGTCATTTCAAGTAGTCAGACTTTCCCGACATCTTTCTGCTTTGATCTTAGGGAAAAACTTTGCTTAATGTGATGTGGTCTTCTTGAAGGAAACAGAAGCAGGTACGTGACGTGACGTAACTTCACCCCATATAAGACGGGCGCGACAGTGTGTGTGGACGCGGGCAAGGTACGGCACACCACAGCGACGATGGTGAACAAGGGAACCGTCAGAGTAAAGCGCCTCTTACCTGCCTGTCAGTACCCCCATCGGCCATGACACCAGAACAACGTCTAATGGGAATGAATAATAATCACGTCGGTTGAAGATGTTGTGTGTTGTTACGTGTTCTGTCCGTCGATGGCTCCGGAGGACGGAGGTCCTCACTGTGAGGCAAGGCCTTAGATGAAGCACAGAAGAAAGATAACCAGAGAGAGAGAGAGAGAGAGAGAGAGAGAGAGAGAGAGAGGAATAACGAGGACAGAGAAAATAATCTATGAATTTTGAAGTGTGTGGAAGACCTGCCATTCAAAAGGGGTTCAACAGGTCGTAAATACTAGGAATGACGAGAGAGAGAGTAAAGAATTCTAAAGTCTGTCAGTATGAGCGAAGATGCAGACATCGCAATGGCCCATTCTCGAGTTGCGAAGGGCAAGTGTCCCGTGCGGGCATGGGTCAGGCAAGCCACTGCACACGGATCGAGGAATTTAGCTGGATGGTTGGTTGGTTGGATTATGAAGATCGTCAACGTCAAGTTATAACCATCACTCGGAAAAATCTTGAGCATCTTCTTCAGGTATCAAAGATAATTGTAATACCTCCATACACTTTTACTGTGTATATGGCCCGTGCGCCAAAGAACGATACATTACATTTGATTTATGATGGCGGGCAAAAAAGAATATCCAGGAAACAATGGAATGCTTTGTATGACAGTTTTTTGTGGCCTCTCTTCACAAATCACAGGAAAGGTTGACTCTCTTTCTTTAAGAAAATGAAAAACATAGATACTCTTTCTTGCTCTGAACCCTGCATTGAGGCACTTCAATATTAAGAACCTACTTAGATGTGTGAGTTCTATAAGTGTAATGTGTTTAATACCGATTATAATGAAAACTACAAATACCATATGAGATCTGTAGTCAAATGTTAAGCACGGACGTCAAACAAAAAAGTTTCAGGATTACTGTGTTCTGGTACTGTCCTGGCTGTCATGGTTCTCCAGGGACTCTGCTGGTTGTCATGGTTCTCCAGGGACTCTCCTGGCTGTCATGGTTCTCCAGGGACTCTCCTGGCTGTCATGGTTCTCCAGGGACTCTCCTGGATGTCATGTTTCTCCAGGGACTCTCCTGGCTGTCATGTTTCTCCAGGGACTCTCCTGGCTGTCATGGTTCTCCAGGGACTCTCCTGGCTGTCATGGTTCTCCAGGGACTCTCCTGGCTGTCATGGTTCTCCAGGGACTCTCCTGGCTGTCATGGTTCTCCAGGGACTCTCCTGGATGTCATGGTTCTCCAGGGACTCTCCTGGCTGTCATGGTTCTCCAGGGACTCTCCTGGATGTCATGTTTCTCCAGGGACTCTCCTGGCTGTCGTGTTTCTCCAGGGACTCTCCTGGCTGTCATGGTTCTCCAGGGACTCTCCTGGCTGTCATGGTTCTCCAGGGACTCTCCTGGCTGTCATGGTTCTCCAGGGACTCTCCTGGATGTCATGTTTCTCCTGGGATTCTCCTGGATGTCATGGTTCTCCAGGGACTCTCCTGGCTGTCATGTTTCTCCAGGGACTCTCCTGGCTGTCATGTTTCTCCTGGGATTCTCCTGGCTGTCATGGTTCTCCAGGGACTCTCCTGGCTGTCATGGTTCTCCAGGGACTCTCCTGGCTGTCATGTTTCTCCTGGGGATTCTCCTGGCTGTCATGTTCTCCTGGGACTCTCCTGGCTGTCATGTTTCCTCCTGGACTCTCCTGGCTGTCATGTTTCTCCTGGGACTCTCCTGGCTGTCATGGTTCTCCAGGGACTCTCCTGGCTGTCATATTTCTCCTGGGATTCTCCTGGCTGTCATGGTTCTCCAGGGACTCTCCTGGCTGTCATGTTTCTCCTGGGACTCTCCTGGCTGTCATGTTTCTCCTGGGACTCTCCTGGCTGTCATGGTTCTCCAGGGACTCTCCTGGCTGTCATGTTTCTCCTGGGACTCTCCTTGCTGTCATGGTTCTCCAGGGACTCTCCTGGCTGTCATGGTTCTCCAGGGACTCTGCTGGTTGTCATGGTTCTCCAGGAACTCTCCTGGATGTCATGGTTCTCCAGGGACTCTCCTGACTGTCATGGTTCTCCAGGAACTCTCCTGGATGTCATGGTTCTCCAGGGACTCTCCTGACTGTCATGGTTCTCCAGGGACTCTCCTGGATGTCATGGTTCTCCAGGAACTCTCCTGGATGTCATGGTTCTCCAGGGACTCTCCTGACTGTCATGGTTCTCCAGGAACTCTCCTGGATGTCATGGTTCTCCAGGGATTGTCATGGCTGTCATGATTCTCCAAGGAGTGCCCTGGCTGCCATGGTTCTCCAGGAGCTATCTTGGCTGCATTGGTTCTCCAGGGCCTTTCATGGCTTTCATTGTTCTCCAAGGACTCTCCTGGCTGTCATGGTTCTCCAAGGACTCTCCTGGCTGTCATGGTTCTCCAGGGACTCTCCTGGCTGTCATGGTTCTCCAGGGACTCTCCTGGCTGTCATGGCACTCTTGGGACTCTTCTGGCTCTTAATGTTCTCCATGGGCTGCCATGGTTCGCCAGGGGCTCTCCTGGCTGTCATAGTTCTCCAGTCACTCTCCTGGCTGTCATGGTTCTTCAGCTATTCTTCTGGCTGTCATGGTTCTCCAGGGACTCTCGTGGCTGTCATGGCTCTCCAGGGACTCTCCTGGCTTCCATGATTCTCCAGGGACTTTCTTGGCTGTCATGGTTCTCCAGGGACTCTCCTGGCTTCCATTGCTCTCCAGGGACTCTCCTGGCTTCCATGATTCTCCAGGGACTTTCTTGGCTGTCATGGTTCTCCAGGGACTCTCCCTGTTGTCATGATCCTCTCGGAAGTCTCCTGGCTGCCATGATTCTCCAGCTATTCTATTGACTGCCATGGTTCTCTAGAGACTAACCTGGCTGCCATGGTTCTCCTGACTTCTAGGGTTCTCCAAAGGTGCTCTTATCTGCCGCAGTCTTCCATGATCCCTCCTCCTTGTTATGGATCTCTCGAGACCATTCTGTCTGCCACGGTTCTCCCGAAACCCTCCTGACTACCCTGATGTTCCATGTTTTTACCAAGACTAACAAAAGTGACCCCAAACCACAGACGAGTCAAATGGTCGTCCCACTTGTATCACTTGCAGGGAACCTCTGAACCGCGAACACGCTCCTCCGAACACTAGACCTGCCAATAGTTTGTGGTGAGTGACATAAACATACTCAACTGTGGTCACTACTACAAAGCAATATAGCTCTAAAAGACACGACAGTTATAA
Source organism: Panulirus ornatus (assembly GCF_036320965.1). Lineage (NCBI taxonomy): Eukaryota > Metazoa > Arthropoda > Malacostraca > Decapoda > Palinuridae > Panulirus > Panulirus ornatus. The sequence continues at coordinate 24,908,314 of NC_092252.1, read as the reverse complement.
CCAGTTTCTTCTTTCTTTTAAGCCATCCTCGTCGCCACATTTGTCGCGTCTTCTGTATGTTCTAGTGAGATAACTTTCTCTCTTTCCACACATTCTTTCATCGGTCCCAGAACCTTTGCCCACTCCCCCACCCTGTGACTCACTTCCGCTTCCATGGTTCCATTCACTGCCTAATCCACTCCCACTTCATTTCCTTCAATTTTTCTCCATTCAAATTTGCATCCCAACTAACTTGTCCCTCATCTCTGCTGAACTTAATAACCTTGTCTTAATTCACATTTACTCTCAACTTTCTTTCAGACACTCTTTCAAACTCAGTCACCTGCTTCTGCAGTTTCTCACTCGAATCAGCCATCAGTGCTGTATCATCGGCGAACAACAATTGACTCACCTCCCAGATCCTCTCATTCCCAAGAGACTGCATACTCGCCCCTCTCTCCAAAACTCTTGCATTTACCTCCTTAACCACCCCATCCATAAACAGTTTAAACAACCATGGAGACATCACACACTCCTGCCGCAGACCGACCCTCACTGGGGACCAACCACTCTCCTCTCTTCCTACTCGTACACATGCCTTACATCCTTGATAAAAACTCTTCACTGCTTCTAGCAACTTACCTCCCACACCATATACTCTTAAGACCTTCCACAAAGCATATAAATATATATATATATATATATATATATATATATATATATATATATATATATATATATATATTATTTATTTTATATTTTATTTTGCTTTGCCGCTGTCTCCCGCGTTAGCGAGGTAGCACAAGGAAACAGACGAAAGAATGGCCCAACCCGCCCACATACACTTGTATATACATACACGTCCACACACGCAAATATACATACCTATACATCCCAATGTACACATATGTATACACACACAGACATATACATATATACACATGTACATAATTCACACTGTCTGCCTTTATTTGTTCCCATCGCCATCTCGCCACACATGGAATAACAACCCCCTCCCCCCTCATGTGTGCGAGGTAGCGCAAGGAAAAGACACCAAAGGCCCCATTCGTTCACACTCAGTCTCTAGCTGTCATGTAATAATGCACCGAAACCACAGCTCCTTTTCCACATCCAGGACCCACAGAACTTTCCATGGTTTACCCCAGACGCTTCACATGCCCTGGTTCAATCCATTGACAGCACGTCGACCCTGGTATACCGCATCGTTCCAATTCACTCTATTCCTTGAACGCCTTTCACCCTCCTGCATGTTCAGGCCCCAATCACACAAAATCTTTTTCACTCCATCTTTCCACCTCCAATTTGGTCTCCCTCTTCTCCTCGTTCCCTCCACCTCCGACACATATATCCTCTTGGTCAATCTTTCCTCACTCATTCTCTCCATGTGACCAAACCATTTCAAAACACCCTCTTCTGCTCTCTCAACCACGCTCTTTTTATTTCCACACATCTCTCTTACCCTTACGTTACTCACTCGATCAAACCACCTCACACCACACATTGTCCTCAAACATCTCATTTCCAGCACATCCATCCTCCTGCGCACAACTCTATCCATAGCCCACGCCTCGCAACCATACAACATTGTTGGAACCACTATTCCTTCAAACATAGCGCATATATATATATATATATATATATATATATATATATATATATATATATATATATATATATATATATATATATATATATATATATATATATATATGTATAGACTGTAGGTGCAGACATGTATGTAGTGCAATGGTCTGGCCTTCATGTCAGTGGTGCCTCATTTGGACGTTCGAATTTCTCGAAAACTTTGTTTACCTTTTGGTAAATATTGACTCCAGATCACAGCTGTCATGGCACTCTTGGAACTCTCCTAACACAGACAAGTTCTGCCGGAGAGATGTCACAGTTTAAACGACTGGAAACCAACGAGAGTACTTCATCTATAAAGGTAGGCTATGAGTCATGATTATATACATTTGTCTGACAAAAAACGGAAGACTGAAATCTAATGAGAGATGTGTGACAAAAAAACGGAAGCTTATATTGAAATGAGATGAGAGAAAAGATGGATAGGTGGCAAGAGGGAATTATCCAGGAGGGACTGGCATCGCATTGATGGGAAGATATTGTGGCGGAGGCAGAACGGTAGGTACTGCTGTACTGGCTTGACTGATAACCGTGGGAATACAGATGATCACTCTCCAACCTCCCCTTGATGAACCTCTCATAACACACTTCACTTCCCACATACTTCTCATAACTCACTCTCCCACCTTCTGCTGCACTTCCCACCCACCGTACACCCTCCCACCCACTACTGCACCTCACACCTCACAAGGCCTCGTGTGTGGACATGACCTGGCAAGGTGACTCGTATATCCGTCTAATGAAGCATATAAATCCTGTGGTGGGGTACGGCTCAGCCTGCCTGGGCCCACGCAAGTGACACCATCGCCCCTCAGGGTGACGTTCGTAACTGTCTTCGACTTTAGGGAATCCGCCATCATTCGTAGACGGTGAGAGGATTGCCACCTTTCTAACACGTCACTTGTAGTTCTGGCTGAGTCTTATGTGTTACTTGGACCTAACCCGAATGATAACGGTCGACGTGAGAAAGCGACTTCCTGGTCTCTGGTCAAATCTCTTATGGCTGACGCTTTTTTTTTGTTTACATACGTAACGACTTACACCCCTGCAGCAAGCGGTCCCACGGCTCTTCTCAAGGACTCAAAAATGAAGGAACTGTTGAAGGTTACATTTCGTCTACCATACTTAGACCTCCTGCGTCAACCTCATCACAATGGCAACACTACCCGCCCCCAGGCACAGTTTCCATCCATTACATATTTTTTCCATTTTGTGTCGGAATTGTTGGGCTGGTGTTGGCACACACAGCACAGAGTCATGGAAGAGAAGGCGGCCAGTACATCGGTATAGTGGAATCATACTGTCTCTCCTGATGCCCCGAGTGCTGGAAGTATATATGTAATTGTAGCGGATGGGCCGGCAGTCCTGGAAGCCGCCATATTTCTGGATCAGAACTTGTGAAGGCCAACTCAGGAGCAGACCCCGGGCTCCTGCGGTACGACTTGTGGCAGAAGAAGTTCTTGAACTGGATTCCAGTTTGTAAGGTGAACCCTGAGGGCATAACTGTGTTACAGACATTTATGACTTTCCCCCGTGTAAGGTCTTTTGAGATGGTGACTGTCAGTCCTCCGCCGCTGGAACTGTACATCTTACTTCATCACCTGCTCTTTCCAGGGACACTAGAATGATCTCATTCATTTTCCAGACCGTCTGGAGTCTTCAGGGTTCCCTTAACTAGATTCTGCGGGCGAGTCGCTTGTTTTGATGTACCAAGATAATGCTATATTGCCATCTTTAATACTTGTTCTTTTTTTTCTTTGTCATTCTTCTTGAGGAAAGACACGGAATGAAGAAATTAAAAACACGAGCAATTCAAATGGTTCCCGGATTAAGAAACAAATTCTCTGGCAGTTGGCTAAACAATTTTAATTTACATAGCTTAGAAAAGAGAAGGTTTAAAGGTGACCTAACACAAGTGTTTGAAATCATGAAAGACTTCGATAATTTCGATGCAATGAACTACTTCAGAATAGATTAGTCTACGTTCACTCATAGCGATGGATGCTTTCTCGTGTGCAAACGCTTTACCTCGAATGAGGCGAAGGACTTTTTCTTCACCTGTATTGTTAACATTTAAATAATTCATCAATTAAAGTAGTTGATAAGCGGTGCCATAGGAACATAGACTTGATAAACATCTCCAATCCTGAAGTTATTTGCGCTTCCCAAGCTGTACGCAAAGTTTACAGACTTTTCTCTTAGGAAAGTATGTATATCTTACTACTCTTACCACACTAACCCTCGAGTTTCTGTTCTCTTCCACTAACAAAAACAGCCTCGTTAGGACCCAGTGGTCTGTTGCTGTCTGAATTCCTTTGTATAACACAAGGAGTAACAAGAGGGTCTCTGTGTGACAGAAACTAGAAGAGAACCATCGGCTACCACTGACCCTTGACGGGTTTAAGGTCAGCAAGGGTTAAGAAGAGCCATGAGATACGATGCTTCAGTAATTATGGCAAGACCTTTGTTAAGCGACAGTTTTTTGAACAATGTACGCAGGTCACAGCAAGGTAGGCAGCCCTGGACCTATGTGGTGATACCTGAGTGTTGGGAGGGTTAGTGAATGCAGGGCAGTAAACAAGGGTTGCACTGGCTTTTTGCCTCACTCATTCAGTCCACAAACACACGTTCTCTCTCCTAACATGACTTTTTCTTCTTAACTTTAAATATTCTCAGCATCATGTGTACCCACATACAAGTGTACATTTAGTGTACTGCGTCTGTAACTCCAAGTCAGAACGAGATCACCGATCGAGGATGGCTGAATAGTTCCCGGAGCACCTCTTTATCCCACTGTCAAGTGGCTGGGGCCCACCTCACCTCTATCAACACTGCTCTGAGACCCGTTCGATTCTCTACCCATTTCTGCAACATTGTTATTCTCAGGTCCAGCCTCCCCTGTCTCAAACACCTGGCTCCTTCCTCATCTCCTCTCTGAAAGCCATCTGTGTCCAAGGCTATCGCCTTCCCACACTGTCGTATCTCTGACTATAATCTCTATCATCATCTCGGCTCCGAGGACTTACTCGAGTACAAAATCACCTATTGGTCGACTCATTGATCTTCGAGTCTCCAGAATTCGAGGCCATCAGGCTCAAAATCTTCTTTTACCTTGATAACTTTGTTTTTATGCTTGTGTATTTTTCCCAGTTCCTCCAGTTACGTATTGCTTTTCAACTGCTTGTTCTCTTAACAGAGAGCAATGCTCTCTTCACAAGTATTTATTGAAATCCTGGATGCAGATTGGCTAGCTTCTACTAAGGATGACCCTAGTGGAGTCAAGGCTCTTTCTTTTTCCCTTCGTTAACAATTTGAAACAGACAATTAAACACCCCACACGAGTTTTTGGCCATCACGGCTACCCAACACGGCACGCAACCTCTGCTTTATTTCTGCTCGCTAAGAGTCCTCTGATCACGTGGGGAACGTCCATCACTATGCTCACTCTGGAAACGCCACCTCTGTCACTTTGGAAAAATTTAGTGGCCATCCATGCACAACTTTCATATTGACTCTCCTTGAAACTAGTCATGCATCCCAGAACGGGATACCTTGAGCTGTGCTGACCATATAGCGGAGATGATCTTAGCTGGATGGAGTCCTAGATTTCTTCTACTAAACCTCTATCTTCAAATCATGTTGTGATAAGACTTGCTCTAATGACTGTCACATCAGGGATACTATATAATGGTTCATGACACTTTTCCTCTTCCCTGAATTCCACACCACCTTCATTTCTGCTCAGGAACATTGCAGAACTGTTATACATAGAGTCGAATATGCCTTCATAAAGAGATGCTACTTTGACGTAACTTCTTTTGCTGATAAATCTTCATCGTCCTCAACCAGAAGCATTTGCAACAATATCTTTGATTCAGACTTTCGTTGTTTTTTTCCTCCTGATTAAGCCGTTCTTTTCAATAGTTTAATTTCCTCTAACTCTATTTTGGATGATTCCTTTCCCCCCGACCCGCCTCCTCCCACTGAACCTATGCCTTCCACGATATTTTCCTTGGACAAAGTCGACCGAGTATTGCCCAGCTACAAGTGGACGAGGCGTATGGTCCAGATGGCACACCTCTTCATGTCCATTAAGGAGAGTGCCTTTGGACAAACTCCAATCCTTACTTGCCTATTTCCTTCGTCTAAAAAGGAAATCGATTTTAGCTTTCCAACTGTCGCCCCATTACTTTCACTCTCGAGGTCTCCAAAACATTTGAAATTCTTCCGAACTTTCACTTTCATAAACACAAGGAATCTCATTCTTTATCCAGATCATAAATATGGCATTTGCGGTGCAAGAACTATAGCGTGACTCACCTCTGACCTTCTTTCTCAAGGATTTTGGAGAACCTTTTCTTGTGTCCCTTGAGATCTCCAAGGTATTTGATAGTGTGTGGCATAAGTGTTTGTTTTTTAAACTTTCATTTTCTCTTCTCTTTACTGTTACTCTCTGTACTCTAATGTATCTCTCTAGTTGATCCACTGCAGTAGTCGTTGATGGAGAGTCGTCTCCTCACACTGGCAACAGGGTCATTCCCCAGGGCTCTGTCCCATCGCCTACTGTCCTGCTGATCTCCATGTATGATCTTTTTTTACAACCTCAAATCTCGACGCACTTTCATGCCGATGATTCCACTCTGCCTATTTACACCCTTTCCCTCCCCACCTTCCTTCTGCTTTCGTTCTTTTTCTCGCACTGAACATCTGTCCTGTCTTTATTCGGTGTGGGGAAGCAGCACTTTGGGTAAATTGAACAGGTTTCTTTCAATATCTTTTTCTAACATCCGAGTCGTTTCCCATCATTAGATATCAGAACATTATAATCCGTCCTTACAGTAACTTACATATGTTGATGATAACCATACCCTCAACGCTATCCTAGAAAATCCCACGTGAGGAGCATCGTAACATCTGCTTTCTTCAAACCTGGAATGTTGTACAGGTGCTGAATCATTCTTCTTGTAATCAGTCAATTTTCCCCCTACTAACTTTGCGGCTACCAACTCGTCTTCATTACACCTTCCCTTCCGCCTTAATGTTGCTGACCGCCATCCATGCTCTACGGGTATAATCCCGGCCACATTTCTCATGAACTCTCTGCGTCTGTTCCAGCCAGTAAAACACACGGCTGGCTGCCGCTTCCCGTAGTTTCTCTGCGAAGACCAGCCACACGAGCATAGACCGTTATGATACCTCCTACGTCGAGCAGTGAAACTGTGGATTTTTTCTTCCTTTTTTTTTTTCTCTCTTTCTCTTCCTATAATCCTTGCACCTTTAAGAAACAGGCCGACAAACACGGACGAAGTTATAATTAACATTTTGTTTTCTCATACTGTGTTTATGAAAAACTCAATCTGCAGAATTACATCAAAAGATATCTTTATGAAGATTACAGAGAATACAGTCAGGTGTATTAAGAATGTATTATGTAAACCCTGTTAAGAGAAATACAGGAATGAAAGAGACAAATGTTGTGAATACAGCTGATCACCATTACAGATGGTGCCCTCATACAGCACAACTGTACTGCTCAAAGACATGGTGAGCAAATTGTTAACTTAGACTCAACCATAGACCGTCGTTGGACGGAGGTAAGGTTTCTAATTACAGGTGAAGAATATTCTGTGTTCCGCCGACATCAACACGGAGACTATGAGTGAGGCAGGTAAACCCTCCTTGTATAACACGAAGTTGAAATATAAAGGTGTTTGTGTGTATGTGAGTGTTTGTTTGCCTCCGTGTCTGTAGGCGAGTATGCGGGTGTGTGATTATGAGTGTGTGAGTGTGTGAGTGTGGAGTTACCCACTTATAATTACATGTTTGTATAGTACGGGGAGGGAGTTGCGCACTCTGGGGGACCCACCTCTTGAACTTTCTCTACTTTTATACCACTTTGTGAACCTGTGATGAATAGTTTCATCACTTAGCTATGTGTGTGTGTGTGTGTGTGTGTGTGTGTGTGTGGTATTGTGTGATTACTATTTGAGTGTTTCGGGGAGAGAGTTTTACACTTGTGTTGCCCCGTCTCTTAATCTTTTTTGATGTATCATATTTTTACTCCTTTATGTATAAACACACACACACACACACACACACACACACACACACACACACACGCACCAGCCTTGAGGGGCTGATAAACGCATTTCACCTGTGAGCCGACTGTCTCTCCCATGGCTCGAACCTGGGCGGGCTGGTGTCTGAAAAGCCATCAGCGCCGCTCCTCACTACACCACGGGAGCCCTTGTGTCTGTGTCTGTATGTCTCGAGTTTTATGTATACATGAATGAAATATAAGTAGCTACCTGGTTAAGGCCTCATTTGACCTTAACACACATCCACTGTGGTAAGCCATGGGGAGAGGGGAATGTACAACAAGAGAGACACTGAAAATTCGAAGAAATGATATATATATATATATATATATATATATATATATATATATATATATATATATATATATATATATATATATATATGTATATTATCCCTGGGGATAAGGGAGAAAGAATACTTCTCACGCATTCCCCACGTGTCGTAAAAGGCGACTAAAGGGGACGGGAGCGGGGGGCTGGAAGCCCTCCCCTCCTTGTATTTCAACTTTCTAAAAGGGGAAACAGAAGGAGTCACGCGGGGAGTGCTCATCCTCCTCGAAGGCTCAGATTAGGGTGTCGAAATGTGTGTGGATGTAACCAAGATGAGAAAAAAGTAGAGATAGGTAGTATGTTTGAGGAAAGGAACCTGGATGTTTTGGCTCTGAGTAAAACGAAGCTCAATGGTAAAGGGGAAGAGTGGTTTGGGAATGTCTTGGGAGTAAAGTCAGGGGTTAGTGAGATGACAAGAGCAAGGGAAGGAGTAGCACTGCTCCTGCAACAGGAGTGGTTGGAGTATGTGATAGAGTGTAAGAAAGTAAACTCTAGATTGAGATGGGTAAAATTGAAAGTGGATGCAGAGAGATGGGTGATTATTGGTGCATAGGCACCTGGGCATGAGAAGAAAGATCATGAGAGGCAAGTGATTTGGGAGCAGATGAGTGAGTGTGTTAGTAGTTTTGATGCACGAGACCGGGTTATAGTGATGGTTGATTTGAATGCAAAGGTGAGTAATGTGGCAGTTGAGGGAATAATTGGTATACATGGAGTGTTCAGTGTTGTAAATGGAAATGGTGAAGAGCATGTAGATTTATGTACCGAAAAAGGACTGGTGATTGGGAATACCTGGTTTAAAAAGAGAGATATACGTAAGTATACGTATGCCAGTAGGAGAGATGGCCAGAGAGCGTTACTGGATTACGTGTTAATTGATAGGCGCGCGAAAGAGAGACTTTTGGATGTTAATGAGCTGAGAGGTGCAACTGGAGGGATGTCTGATCATTATCTTGTGGAGGCGAAGGTGAAAATTTGTAGAGGTTTTCAGAAAAGAAGAGAATGTTAGGGTGAAGAGAGTGGTGAGAGTAAGTGAGCTTGGGAAGGAGACGTGTGAGGAAGTACCAGGAGAGACTGAGTACAGAATGAAAAAAGGTGAGAACAAAGGAGGTAAAGGGGAGTGGGGGAGGAATGGGATGTATTTAGGGAAGCAGTGATGGCTTGTGCAAAAGATGCTTGTGGCATGAGAAGCGTGGGAGGTGGGCAGATTAGAAAGGGTAGTGAGTGGTGGGATGAAGAAGTAAGATTATTAGTTAAAGAGAAGAGAGAGGCATTTGGACGATTTTTGCAGGGACAATAATACAAATGACTGGGAGATGTATAAAATAAAGAGGCAGGAGGTCAAGAGAAAGGTGCAAGAGGTGAAAAAAAGGGCAAATGAGAGTTGGGGTTAGAGAGTATCATTAGATTTTAGGAAGAATAAAAAGATGTTTTGGAAGGAGGTAAATAAAAGTGCGTAAGACAAGGGAACAAATGGGAACTTCAGTGAAGGGGGCTAATGGGGAGGTGATAACAAGTAGTGGTGATGTGAGAAGGAGATGGAGTGAATATTTTGAAGGTTTGTTGAATGTCTTTGATGCTAGAGTGGCAGATATAGGGTGTTTTGGTCGAGGTGGTGTGCAAAATGAGAGGGTTAGGGAGAATGATTTGATAAACAGAGAAGAGGTAGTAAAAGCTTTGCGGAAGATGAAAGACGGCAAAGCAGCGGGTTTGGATGGTATTGCAGTTGAATATATTAAAAAAGGGGGTGACTGTATTGTTGACTGGTTGGTAAGGTTATTTAATATATGTATGACTCATGGTGAGGTGCCTGAGGATTGGTGGAATGCATGCATAGTGCCATTGTACAAAGGCAAAGGGGATAAAAGTGAGTGGTCAAGTTACAGAGGTATAAGTTTGTCGAGTATTCCTGGTATGGGAGGGTATTGACTGAGAGGGTGAAGGCATGTAGAGAGCATCAGATTGGGGAAGAGCAGTGTGGTTTCAGAAGTGGTAGAGGATGTGTGGATCAGGTGTTTGCTTTGAAGAATATACGTGAGAAAATACTTAGAAAAGCAAATGGATTTGTATGTAGCATTTATGGATCTGGAGAAGGCATGTGATAGAGTTGATAGAGATGCTCTGTGGAAGGTATTGAGAATATATGGTGTGGGAGGCAAGTTGTTAAAAGCAGTGAAAAGTTTTTATCGAGGATGTAAGGCATGTGTACGTGTAGGAAGAGGAAAGTGATTGGTTCTCAGTGAATGTAGGTTTGCGGCAGGGGTGTGTGATGTCTCCATGGTTGTTTAATTTGTTTATGGATGGGGTTGTTAGGAGGTGAATGGAAGGGTTTTGGAAAGAGGGGCAAGTGTGCAGTCTGTTGTGGATGAGAGAGTTTGGGAAGTGAGTCAGTTGTTGTTCGCAGATGATACAGCGCTGGTGTCTGATTCGTGTGAGAAACTGCAGAAGCTGGTGACTGAGTTTGGTAAAGTGTGTGAAAGAAGAAAGCTGAGAGTAAATGTGAATAAGAACAAGGTTATTAGGTACAGTAGGGTTGAGGGTCAAGTCAACTGGGAGGTAAGTTTGAATGGAGAAAAACTGGAGGAAGTGAAGTGTGTTAGATATCTGGGAGTGGATTTGGCAGCGGATGGAACCATGGAAGCAGAAGTGAATCATAGGGTGGGGGAGGGGGCGGAAGTTCTGGGAGCGTTGAAGAATGTGTGGAAGTCGAGAACATTATCTCGGAAAGCAAAAATGGGTATGTTTGAAGGAATAGTGGTTCCAACAATGTTATATGGTTGCGAGGCGTGGGCTATAGATAGAGTTGTGCAGAGGAGGGTGGATGTGCTGGAAATGAGATGTTTGAGGACAATATGTGGTGTGAGGTGGTTTGATCGAGTAAGTAATAATAGGGTAAGAGAGATGTGTGGTAATAAAAAGAGTGTGGTTGAGAGAGCTGAAAAGGGTGTTTTGAAATGGTTTGGTCACATGGAGAGAATGAGTGAGGAAAGATTGACCAAGAGGATATATGTGTCAGAGGTGGAGGGAACGAGGAGAAGTGGGAGACCAAATTGGAGGTGGAAAGGTGGAGTGAAAAAGATTTTGAGTGATCGGGGCCTGAACATGCAGGAGGGTGAAAGGCGTGCAAGGAATAGATTTAATTGGAATGATGTGATATGCCGGGGTCAACGTGCTGGCAATGGATTGAACCAGGGCATGTGAAACGTCTGGGGTAAACCATGGAAAGTTCTGTGGGGCCTGGATGTGGAAAGGGAGCCGTGGTTTCGGTGCATTATTACATGACAGCTAGAGACTGAGTGTGAACGAATGTGGCCTTGTTGTCTTTTCCTAGCGCAACCTCGCGCACATGAGGGGGAAGGGGTTGTTATTTCACGTGTGGCGAGGTGGCGATGGGAATGAATAAAGGCAGACTATGAATTATGTACTTGTGTATATATGTATATGTCTGTGTGTATATATATATGTATACGTTGAGATGTATAGGTATGTATATTTGCGTGTGTGGCCTTCTATGTATATATATGTGTATGTGGGTTGGTTGGGCCATTCTTTTGTCTGTTTCCTTGCGCTAACGTGGGAAACGGCGATTAATTATAAACATATATATATATATATATATATATATATATATATATATATATATATATATATATATATATATATATATATATATATATATATATATATATATATATATATATATATATATATATATATATATATATATAGGGGGAGAAAGAATACTTCCCACGTATTCCCTGCGTGTCGCAGAAGGCGACTAAAATGGAGGGAGCAGGGGGCTGGAAATCCTCCCCTCTCGTTTTTTTTTTTTTTTTTTTTTTTTAATTTTCCAAAAGAAGGAACAGAGAAGGGGGCCAGGTGAGGATATTCCCTCAGCGGCTCAGTCCTCTGTTCTTAACGCTACCTCGCTAACGCGGGAAATGGCGAATAGTATGAAAGAAACGAAAAGAAATATATATATATATATATATATATATATATATATATATATATATATATATATATATATATATTTATATGTGTGTTTGTGTCAGAGGATATATGTGTCAGAGGTGGAGGGAACGAGGAGAAGTGGGAGACCAAGTTGGAGGTGGAAAGATGGAGTGAAAAAGATTTTGAGTGATCGGGGCCTGAACATGCAGGAGGGTGAAAGGCGTGCAAGGAATAGAGTGAATTGGAACGATGTGGTATACCGGGGTCGACGTGCTGTCAATGGATTGAACCAGGGCATGTGAAGCGTCTGAGGTAAAGCATATATATATATATATATATATATATATATATATAATATATATATATATATATATAGATATATATATATATATGTATATATATATATATATATATATATATATATATATATATATATATATATATATATATATATATATATATATATATATATATATGTATATATATATATATATAAACATATATATATATATATATATATATATATATATATATATATATATATATACAGAGAGAGAGAGAGAGAGAGAGAGAGAGAGAGAGAGAGAGAGAGAGAGAGAGAGAGAGAGAGAGATTCGCCATTTCCCGGGTCAGCGAGGTAGCGTTAAGAACAGAGGACTGAGCCTAAGAGGAGATATCCTCGCTTGGGCTCCCGCTCTGTTTCTTCTATTGGAAAATTAAAATCGGGAGGGAAGGATTTATATACGTTACAGCCACACTAACTGACAGCTGTGCTGATGATCGAGGCAATAGCGCAGCAAGGAGCACAGTGGATCGTATTGTAAGTGGGAAACAGAGACTTTAACAGCACTAGTACATCTGGTGAACAGAGCCTTAACAGTAACGTCAGAGCCTTGGCAGTAACGTCAGAGCCTTGGCAGTAACGTCAGAGCCTTAACAGTAACGTCAGAGCCTTGGCAGTAACGTCAGAGCCTTGGCAGTAACGTCAGAGTCTTGACAGTAACATCAGAGCCTTGGCAGTAACGTCAGAGCCTTGGCAGTAACATCAGAGCCTTAACAGTAACGTCAGAGCCTTGACAGTAACGTCAGACCCTTAGCAGTAACGGCAGACCCTTGGCAGTAACGTCAGAGCCTTGACAGTAACGTCAGAGCCTCGGCAGTAACGTCAGAGCCTTAACAGTAACGTCAGAGCCTTGGCAGTAATGTCAGAGCCTTGACAGTAACGTCAGACCCTTGGCAGTAACGGCAGACCCTTGGCAGTAACGTCAGAGCCTTGACAGTAACGTCAGAGCCTCGGCAGTAACGTCAGAGCCTTAACAGTAACGTCAGAGCCTTGGCAGTAACGTCAGACCCTTGGCAGTAACGGCAGACCCTTGGCAGTAACGTCAGAGCCTTGACAGTAACGTCAGACCCTTGGCAGTAACGTCAGACCCTTGGCAGTAACGGCAGAGCCTTGGCAGTAACGTCAGACCCTTGGTAGTAACGTCAGAGCCTTGGCAGTAACGTCAGACCCTTGGCAGTAACGGCAGACCCTTGGCAGTAACGTCAGAGCCTTGACAGTAACGTCAGACCCTTGGCAGTAACGTCAGACCCTTGGCAGTAACGGCAGAGCCTTGGCAGTAACGTCAGACCCTTGGTAGTAACGTCAGACCCTTGGCAGTAACGTCAGACCCTTGGCAGTAACGGCAGAGCCTTGACAGTAACGTCAGACCCTTGGCAGTAACGGCAGAGCCTTGGCAGTAACAGCTCAGCTGTGGAATTAAGTCTCTTCCTTCATCTGTCTTTCCTTCTTCTTGTAACCTTCCTTCCTATATGAGTCAGGTCTGCAGACACCTGCCTGCGGAGCCATGATTAATTTCTACTTTCCTTCTCTACAACTGTTTCACTTTTAACCAAGATGGCCTTTGGTCTGGGCATGTTCTGCCCGTTCCTCGTCCCTCACTATGAAGATGATAAATATTGAAGACTCCACTGATAATTGGGGTTGATGCTGTCACTTGAAAATTCCACTGAGGCTCCATCACACGGTGGTAACCACAGGGGAAGGCTGCATCACACGGTGGTAACCACAGGGGAAGGCTGCATCACACGGTGGTAACCACAGGGGAAGGCTGCATCACACGGTGGTAACCTTCACTTGGTATACGCCAGTGGGAAGGTAGTGCGTCACAATGAAGTGTGGACAGAACATAGACAGAAGAGGAGGAGGTGGAGAGTCACCTCAGCGATCCACCACTTGATATAGCTGTGTTTACAACTCTGTAAATGTCTTTTTCTTTTTTCTTTTTCTTTTGATCTTGACGTGGAGAGGAGGTGGTGTGGGTGGGCAGTGGCCTGGGCCAGTCAACATCTGTGGACGGGTTCTTGACGTCCAGAGGAAATTATAGACTGACGCAGGTCAGATGAAGCCCCCGTCGCTGAGGGAACTGTGCCAAGTGCGCAGTAGAGGATGACACAGACGCACCCCCCCCACCTAACCCCCTACCCCCACCCCCCACCCTCTTAAACCTCATATCTTACAGTCTAGACAGCGGAGGATGACACGCTCGCGCCGTCCTCAGTTATATACCTTTCCTGTCGATATCGTTAACCCTCCTGCCTACCCCCCCCCCCCCCCCCCCCCCCCCCCCAGAACTCAGCAGCACAACATGCGCCACTTCCGTTCTCTTTGATTTTCCGAATTTCTTGTTTTCAATGTGTAGTCAGTTCTTGATTATAGTCATTTTCTTTTATAGGCTGTCAGAGGCCGTACCGTCTTCGTCAAGGATTGTACCGTCATTCTCAAGGATCGTACTGTTGTACTCAAAGATCGTACCGTCATGCTGAAGAGTCGTACCGTTGTGCTGAAGGACCGTACCGTCGTGCTCAAAGATCGTACAGTCCTACTGAAGGATTGTACCGTCGTCTTCAAAGATCGTACCGTCAAAGATCGTGTAATCCTTCTAGATCGTACCGTCAAAGATCGTATAATCCTTCTAGAACGTACCGTCAAAGATCGTATAATCCTTCTAGATCGTACCGTCAAAGATCGTATAATTCTTCTCAAATATCGTACCGTCCTCACCAAGAACTGTACCGTCATGCACAAGGATTCAATCTATGCCTTTTTTTTTCACTCTCAAATCTGGAACACGACCATGACGGACACTCGCCGGAGCCTGTGCGTCTGGCGAGAGAGAGAGAGAGAGAGAGAGAGAGAGAGAGAGAGAGAGAGAGAGAGAGAGAGAGAGAGAGAGAGAGAGAGAGAGAGAGAGAGAGAGGCTGTTAGTTAACAGTGGTCATGAAATGGCTTAGAATTCATTACATGGACGATAGCCACATCCGGACCTCGTGAGGCATGACGAGGGAACTCACCACACTGCAGGTCGGGCCGGGAGGTGTGTGAGTTACCAGTCTGCGCAGGACAGAGTTCCTTACCCTACCTGGCAACCTCATCCGGGTTGTGGTTGTGTTTTCGTGATGAATTCTGATTTGTAAGCTTAGATCATTGATGGTTGTTGAGCACAGATCATTCACGGGTTATCGAATTTTTTGTTGTAGGGTTGATGGTGAGGGTTGTGGGAGGGTTGTAGCAGGGTTGTGGGAGGGTTGTAGCAGGGTTGTGGGAGGGTTGTAGCAGGGTTGTGGGAGGGTTGTGGCAGGGTTGTGGGAGGGTTGTAGCAGGGTTGTGGGAGGGTTGTGGCAGGTTGTGGGAGGGTTGTAGCAGGGTTGTGGGAGGGTTGTAGCAGGGTTGTGGGAGGGTTGTAGCAGGGTTGTGGGAGGGTTGTAGCAGGGTTGTGGGAGGGTTGTAGCAGGGTTGTGGGAGGGTTGTAGCAGGGTTGTGGGAGGGTTGTAGCAGGGTTGTGGGAGAGTTGTAGCAGGGTTGTGGGAGGGTTGTGGAAGGGTTGTTGGTCGGGTTGTAAGAGAGTTGGCGGTGGACATAACTGACCGGAATTTCTCATATTGAATGAACACATGTGATGACATGAAGAAGACTTGCCCAAGTTAGCTTTAAGTAAGAAGAGACAGAGGTAAGCGAGTATCCCAGGCTACAGATAGATTTTGTGTTGTACTTCATTCCCTGCCACGAGACAAGGCTGGGATGGGATATCCCAGCCTATCCATGTCACGGCACCTGACTGGGGTGTCAGCCTGTCCCAGCCACGACATCTGGCTGGGATGGGATGTTTCAGCCTATCCCAGTAAGGACACCTGGATGACATGGGATATTCCAGCCTTTCCCAACCACGACACCTGGTTGGGGTGGGATGTTTCAACCTGTCCCACTTACTACACCCCACTGGAATAAGATGTTCCAGCCTGTCCCAACTACGATACCCGACTGGAATGGGATGTTCTAGCCTGTGGAGCCGATATATATCGTCTCTCCCGTTGTGCCAAGTGAGCCGTGGTGAGACCAGCCTGGGCCCAGTTCGCCTCGACTCACCTGTGTCGTGGGAACTTCATCGTGTCAGCAGCTCATGTTATATCTTCAAGTCAGGATCATGGCCGGCCGGGCCGCCACACAGAGCAATTCAATATCACGGTTTTCACATTTTCTCTCACGAGATTGGGATCAAAGGTCGCCTTCAGAGAAGTGACGCGAAAAAATAGTTCCAATTGGAATTCATCGACATACATTACTCCGATTTGGTCACAGTGATGCGTGTATGTCTCCAACATGAAGTCTCAGCTGAGATGATGTAAAGACAACAGATTCAGAGCTTGTCTCCTGAAATTTCCCTCTGTGTTATAAGCACAAAAGACATTTCTTTTCCCACCTCGTGTCTCAGGACTCTCATTCCCAACCGCAGTTACAAGAGTCGTCATAACCTTGGTCACAGCTACAGACAGGCCCCTGAGGTCTTGCCGACCGCAACACCAAAAGAAGCAACTCCGTGTGGAACAAACACGTTCCATCGTTCCAAGACCCCGGGGCTCGGTGGAGGGATCACATTCACTGGAACGACAGGTTTATTTTCCAGTCATCACCAGTGGGCACCTGGGACTGGAAGGTCTGTATCAGGTACATCACGGACCTAGAAAGTCTGGATGAGTTATATTTTTGATCTGGAAGGTCTGGATGACCTACATCAAGGACCTGGAAGGTCTAGGTGAGCTTCCCGACGGATCTGGAACGTCTGGATGAGGCACATGACGGACACCCTTACTCACCTTCTTCCACCTGCAGGCGCTCAGACATCCTGGCTCACCTACCTCCACCTGCAGACGTTTGCACATCCCGGCTCACCTACCTCCACCTGCAGACGGTTGCACATCCTGGCTCACCTACCTCCACCTGCAGACGGTTGCACATCCTTGCTCACCTACCCCCACCTGCAGACGGTCGTACATCCTGGCTCACCTACCCCCACCTGCAGACGGTCGTACATCCTGGCTCACCTACCTCCACCTGCAGACGGTCGCACATCCTGGCTCACCCACCTCCACCTGCAGGCGGTCGTACATCCTGGCTCACCCACCTCCACCTGCAGGCGGTCGTACATCCTGGCTCACCCACCTCCACCTGCAGGCGGTCGTACATCTTAGTTCACCTACCACATCAGTGAGACTCCCATAACTCGGACAAACGCATGTTGGATGTTGGTTCAAGCAGAAGAAACGCGAGTTTCCGATTTTTATCTCGTTGCGTCTTAAATTCTCCCTCATTACCGAGTTCGGTGGAGACTCGGGTGATTTCGTCGAAACTTGATAAGAATAACTTTCTTTATATGACTGTGACTTGAACCACAAGATTACCAGCAAAATCCTGCGAGATCGGCCGCTGTCCTGCTTCGCGCGGTATCGGATGTTGGGGAGAGTGGATCTTGATGTCTTAACTGACCATTTTCAAGGATCGGACCACCTTTTCTAGCCCTCCAAAGCGTCAAGGTGCTAGATGTATATTGACGTATGTCTCTGATGTATGTAGTTTCATTTCTTACATTTTCTCTATCTTTATAAACTGTACCAGTGGCCTGTAGTAATAAATATGTATCTGCTTCCCATTATGCTGTTCGGTTGCTGGCCGTTTCCACAGCGTGGCATGACTCCTTTCTCCATTGGTCAGAACACAGCTCCATACTGTCTGCAGAACGAGAGAGGCAACTCTGAACTCTACGTTTGCGTTCACGGCAACAGCTAATGTGCTACTGCATGTAGCTGTAGAACCGTATACAAAGTAAGCCACAGAACCTGACGTCCCTTAGGTGTAGCTCTTCCTGACTTGACGTGACGTCTGAGAGATGCCCTGGAGAGACGTCTCAAGAAACACAAGGTACGTTGGAGAGACTTATGACGTTTCAACGATATACTGGGGGGATTCATGTCGTCTTAAAGATACACTAGAGAGACTTGTGAAGTCTCAAAAATACACTGAAGAGACTTGTGACGTCTCAAAGATATACTGGAGAGACTTGTGACGTCTCAAAGATACACTAGGGAGACATGTGACGTCTCAAAGATACACTGGAGAGACTTGTGACGTCTCAAAGATACACTGGAGAGACATAAGGTTTCAAATGTATAAAGAAAAAATGATACGATCGTCACAGAAACCGCGTGTTCAACTTTCCAATTTCACTGAAGATTAATCAGTGAAGACATGACCCGTTTTTGTCATACTGAGCTTTCCTGCCTCCTTCACCACTGCTTTCCCAGCAATGACCTCCCTGTAAGACATCATCTGTTCTGTGAAAGAGGTCCTTGAACTAATACAGTTCCAAGGCTTCTATGCTTCAACCTGCAGGAGAATTATGGACGCACCTGGAGTGAGAAGCTCTTTGACGAGACTGTATTGGCAATGATGCAGCTTCGCTAAAGGTGGCTTCACACCAGCGGTGTAGCCTCGTAAAGGAGGGGTCCGGTAACACTTCACTCTCATTCTATGTGTATGATTAGTGTGAGTGTGTGTGTTTGTGTGTGTGTGTGTGTGTGTGTGTGTGTGTGTGTGTGTGTGTGTGTGTGTGTAACCCTCAGTTCACAACTAGCCAGCGTGCTCTGGTGTAGTGGAAGTAGAATTAATTTTGCCTTCTTCAGTTAGTGCCGAGCTGAAAGACAGTAGCTCACCTTTTCCGGATAAGTCGTGTAGGGGAGGCAGGAAGGAGTCTGCCTTCTGCAGGAAAGTCATGTAGGAGAGGCAGGAAGGGACCTTAGGAGTCTGGCTTCTGCATGTAGGTCCTGGTTGAGAGGCAGTGGGTCGCAGATATTGCGAGACCATTCGAACTCAAACCTCTGGTCGAGATCTCTCCAGCAATCATGACTCGCAGCAGTAACGTATGAGTGTTCTGAAAAATCTCTTGTCGTTGTTTCATCTATCTTCAGTCTCTCTCTCTCTCTCTCTCTCTCTCTCTCTCTCTCTCTCTCTCTCTCTCTCTCTCTCTCTCTCTCTCTCTCTCTCTCTCTCTCTCTCTCCCTTCAGAGCTGTTTTAGTTTATTTGATATTCTTCATAAAAGATCAAGATGCATCGCATCTGAACATGAATCTCTAAAGAAAACAAAAGATAAATGTTGCCTCTGTACAAACGTCTCGTGTCTCTCCCTCCACAGAAATACTAGTCCTGTCCACCTGATATCGGTGGTTATCTGTTCTTTTTCTCCCAAATGGAAAATCACAACCAATTGGAAAGAAAAATGCTTCAATTTCCAGTCCTGAGCTTATCGTGTTTTAAGACCTTACTCTCTCACGAAGCGAGATGGAGGCCACAGCCTCGCATCATGGTAACCTGTACTGCAGGTGTGTGTTGTGTGCAGCTCACGGTGGCAGCTGGTCGGTGTTAACTTGGTAACTTATGACACACAGGTAGGATGAGGTGCCATGGGTTGACATGCAGACAGGAGGAGTGCCATGGGTTGACATGCAGACAGGAGGAGTGCCATGGGTTGACATGCAGACAGGAGGAGTGCCATAGGTTGACATACTGACTGGAGAAATGGCGTGGGTTGAAACGCAAGCAGGGGGGGAGTGCCATCTGTTGACATACAAGTAAGAGCGGTGTCATGGATGAATATAGTGATAGGACAGTCTCCATGGGTCTCTCTCTCTCTCTCTCTCTCTCTCTCTCTCTCTCTCTCTCTCTCTCTCTCTCTCTCTCTCTCTCTCTCTCTCTCTCTCTCTCTCAAGTCTTACAATTGGGTCGTTCAGTCCGTTTCTGCATTTTGCCGAGGAGGTTGACGCGGGAGCGAGGATCTTGCACTGAGACGAGTGGCCAAGGTGATGACGGATACGAACTTTGTAATGTGTCGGTTGTCCACTTGTGGTACAGGCGTCTCAGCCTTCAAGGAAGCCATTCGAACCAATTCTCGAATGTGAAGTACGAAGCTTCATCTCTGGTCAGCTTCGATCCAAGGGATGTTCGTGAAGCAGAACATTGTTTTCCCTCATCATATATCGCCTCCGGTAGATGGGAGGTGACTATTACCTGGGAACCCCCGCAGCAAACTTCACTTACCACTGAGGTGCCCATGGCAAAATGCGACTCAAGATATATGTCTACTGACTCAGTCACATTCAGTCGCGTTGCGTAATTTGAAGCAGATTGTTGACGGAGTAAAGTGTTGGTCCCAGGTTTGAGGACTCGTTGCTCCTGTGGGTTAGTGTTGACGATGACTGGGCCATTGACTACAGCGTTCAGCGACCTGCCAAAAGTGCACTCAACTTCTTGAGGAACCCTGGCGCCAGCTGCACAGTGATGACGGTGTGAGTCGTCCACCAGCCTCCAGGGTATAACGTTCTGTGTTGGAACAGTTCGTAGCGTTACTGACGGTGACGCAGTCATGTCCGACCCCAGGGGTTGAGGCCGCATAGGTTCGAATCCTGGTCGTGTCATTTGGTCTACAGTACATCCAGATGTTCATCCTGCCTTATTGGTTAGTCGTTAACTTAGGTACCGAGCTTATATATATATATATAGATAGATAGATAGACAGATAGATATGAAGGTACGCGTTCAGATCCACTTTGTTCGTATATATATATATATATATATATATATATATATATATATATATACGAATAAAGTGTATATGAACGCGCACCTTCATAGAACATACAAAGCTCCAACAGCCAGGATCGAACCTGGGACCCCTTGTGCAAGAGGCAGGCATGCTAACCGCTAGGCTAAGGGGTCCCAGGTTCGATCCTGGCTGTTGGAGCTTTGTATGTTCTATGAAGGTGCGCGTTCATATACACTTTATTCGTATTCATATAACTCCGCGTTGTACAGTCAGGTTCGGTAAAACGCTATCAGCTGGCTATGTGTTTTGTTCGGAAACAACCGATAGACCCCGTTGCTCACCATTGTGAGACGAAGGGTATTCGAGTACTTAGTATTTCGAATAGTTGTTTCCTATAATACAGTCCCTTAGCCTAGCGGTTAGCATGCCTGCCTCTTGCACAAGGGGTCCCAGGTTCGATCCTGGCTGTTGGAGCTTTGTATGATATATATTGTATATATATATATATATATATATATATATATATATATATATATATATATACCGGGGTCGACGTGCTGTCATTGGATTGAACCAGGGTATGTGAAGCGTCTGGGGTAAACCATGGACAGTTGTGTGGGGCTTGGATGTGGAAAGGGAGCTGTGGTTTCGGGCATTATTACATGACAGCTAGAGACTGAGTGTGAACGAATGTGGCCTTTGTTGTCTTTTCCTAGCGCTACCTCGCACACATAAGGGGGGAGGGGGTTGTTATTTCATGTGTGGCGAGGTGGCGATTGAATGAATAAAGGCAGACAGTATGAATTATGTACATGTGTATATATGTATATGTCTGTGTGTGTATATATATGTATACGTTGAGATGTATATGTATGTCTATTTGCGTGTGTGGACATGTATGTATAGACATGTGTATGTGGGTGGGTTGGGCCATTCTTTCGTCTTTTTTCTTTCGCTACCTCGCTAACGCGGGAGACAACGACAAAGCAAAATAGAATAAATAAATAAATATATATATATATATATATATATATATATATATATATATATATATATATATATATATATATATATATATATATATATATTACTGACTTGAGAGATTTCCAGATATTCTTTCCTCGTGTCTTGATAGCATTTGACGCACGAGAAGCGTAGTTGTGCGGGAGCACCAGGGTAGATAGCGTGTGTCTTCCAGGTTCCGTGGTCGGTCACATGACGGTGAACAGGTTTCTCTCAAAAGCTCTGCTTTCTCTTAACCTTATGGTAATGAGTGTCCCATCGGGCGTGTGTTTCAAACAGGCGTCCTCCTCTCTGCCCACATACTCCGCTCGTGACGCTGTTTCCTTCGACCCTTAGAATCATGTCTTTAACGTCCTCTGCCCTTTTTTACCCCATACACCATCCTATTATGCTGTGTTCCTCGACCATCCTATTATGCTGTGTTCCTCGACCATCCTATTATGCTGTGTTCCTCGACCATCCTATTATGCTGTGTTCCTCGACCATCCTATTATGCTGTGTTCCTCGTTCCACTGTGTCCGGCTAGTTATGGTTCATGCCCCCGTCCCATGGTCTGGGTTCCCGCACATGTCTGGCGTGTGAGCAGACCGGAGGCTGACGCTCTTCTATGTGTGAGAGGAGAAAGGGCACTAGTTAGCTCTCTCTCTCTCTCTCTCTCTCTCTCTCTCTCTCTCTCTCTCTCTCTCTCTCTCTCTCTCTCTCTCTCTCTCTCTCTCTCTCTCTCTCAGTATTTGTTCTTTTGCTCTCCCTGAAAGCCCTTATTGTGTGTGTGTGTGTGTGTGTGTGTGTGTGTGGTAGTGAGCGGAACAATAGGATGACACTGCTGGTCTTGTCCGCCTAGACGGAAGATTTCTCCCACCACTACACCGCCGGCCACTTCCTCCACCCACACACCCACACCCATCATCCAGACCCCACCCATCCCCCATCCAGACCCCACCCATCCAGACCCCACCCATCCCCCATCTAGACCCCACCCATCCCCCATCCAGACCCCACCTCATTACGGGTCGGTTAAGCGCAGGAATGCGGGGATTTTGTGATGCTCTCTCATGCATTGTTGCTCACAGGGGTCCCCTCTCTGTAGGGCCGTTACGATAACTGTTTCTTCCCTTACTGGGCGAAGCTTTAGAACTCTCGAACGTCCCTCAAATGTCTTTCCAAACCACTGTGACCAGACTGACCATACTTCCTTCATGTCATCCTTCACACTCCTCTCATTAACTCTCTGTACATCTCAGATAAATCCTGTGCCTCGATGGGGACGTATTGCCCGTGACTGGAGCCTCCAACATAAACACAAGATTTGATGTGATCAAGGAGTCTGTTATGAGCAGGATGGGGTTCGTATCGATCGTCTTGGCTCCGAAGTGGGAAAAAAGGCATTATGAAGTGAATTCTGACTTTCATTTATTTTAGAAGTGTGCGTCCCAGAGTTTGGTGGTAGATGATGATGCACACTGATCACCTTCTGGGGACGTGAGTCTCCCTCCCACAGTTAGTAACTGGCATGTAATTTCCAACAGAATTATTGGAACACCTGACTCAGAAAATGACCTAGATCAGGTGCTCATGGTGTGAGCGGCTCAATCAATGTGAACTTTGTGTGTCTCACAAGTCCATGTGCAGATCCATCATGTACACACATTCACGTGTCAGGGACACACACACACACACACACACACACACACACACACACGCAGTTGTCACGTACACACACCTGTTATGTGAGTGTTGAAAGCCAGTTTCTTCAGGTGTCTGAACCTATTTCGTGTACATGTCCAGGTGAATGTGTGTGTGTGTGTGTGTGTGTGTGTGCATGTGTGTGTGTGTGTGTGTGTGTGTGTGTGTGTGTGTGTGTGTGTGTGTGTGTGTGTGTGTGTGCATGTGTGTGTGTGTGTGTGTGTGTGTGTGTGTGTGTGTGTGTGTGTGTGTATTATTACAACCTCTGCCCAGAACGCGATCGGAGCTCCACGCTCATTTGAGGTCCCATCTCTTGAACTGTCCCCACCATAATACAGCTTTTGAAATTTCTGTATGTTGTCCACATTCATACTGTATGTTGTCCACATTCACACTGTATGTTGTCCACATTCACACTGTATGTTGTCCACATTCACACTGTATGTTGTCCACATTCACACTGTATGTTGTCCACATTCATACTGTATGTTGTCCACATTCATACTGTATGTTGTCCACATTCACACTGTATGTTGTCCACATTCACACTGTATGTTGTCCACATATATACTGTATGTTGTCCACATATATACTGTATGTTGTCCACATATATACTGTATGTTGTCCACATTCACACTGTATGTTGTCCACATATATACTGTATGTTGTCCACATATATACTGTATGTTGTCCACATTCACACTGTATGTTGTCCACATTCACACTGTATGTTGTCCACATATATACTGTATGTTGTCCACATATATATACTGTATGTTGTCCACATTCACACTGTATGTTGTCCACATATATACTGTATGTTGTCCACATATATACTGTATGTTGTCCACATTCACACTGTATGTTGTCCACATTCACACTGTATGTTGTCCACATATATACTGTATGTTGTCCACATATATACTGTATGTTGTCCACATTCATACTGTATGTTGTCCACATATATATTGTATGTTGTCCACATTCACACTGTATGTTGTCCACATTCACACTGTATGTTGTCCACATATATACTGTATGTTGTCCACATATATACTGTATGTTGTCCACATTCACACTGTATGTTGTCCACATTCATACTGTATGTTGTCCACATATATACTGTATGTTGTCCACATTCACACTGTATGTTGTCCACATTCATACTGTATGTTGTCCACATTCACACTGTATGTTGTCCACATATATACTGTATGTTGTCCACATATATACTGTATGTTGTCCACATTCACACTGTATGTTGTCCACATTCATACTGTATGTTGTCCACATTCACACTGTATGTTGTCCACATTCATACTGTATGTTGTCCACATATATACTGTATGTTGTCCACATTCACACTGTATGTTGTCCACATTCACACTGTATGTTGTCCACATTCATACTGTATGATGTCCTTATTCACACTGTATGTTGTCCACATTCATACTGTATGATGTCCTTATTCACACTGTATGTTGTCCACATTCACACTGTATGTTGTCCACATTCATACTGTATGTTGTCCACATTCACACTGTATGTTGTCCACATTCATACTGTATGTTGTCCACATTCACACTGTATGTTGTCCACATTCATACTGTATGATGTCCTTATTCACACTGTATGTTGTCCACATTCATACTGTATGTTGTCCACATTCATACTGTATGTTGTCCACATATATACTGTATGTTGTCCACATTCACACTGTATGTTGTCCACATTCATACTGTATGTTGTCCACATTCACACTGTATGTTGTCCACATTCATACTGTATATTGTCCACATTCACACTGTATGTTGTCCACATTCATACTGTATGTTGTCCACATTCACACTGTATGTTGTCCACATTCATACTGTATGTTGTCCACTTATATACTGTATGTTGTCCACATTCACACTGTATGTTGTCCACATATATTCTGTATGTTGTCCACATTCACACTGTATGTTGTCCACATTCATACTGTATGTTGTCCACATTCACACTGTATGTTGTCCGCATTCATACAGTATGTTGTCCACATTCACACTGTATGTTGTCCACATTATACTGTTGTTGTCCACATTCACACTTATGTGTCACATTATACTGATGTTTTCACATATATACTGTATGTTGTCACATTCACACTGTATGTTGTCCACATTCACATGTATGATCCCTTTATTCACACTGTATGTTGTCCACATTCATACTGTATGATGTCCTATTCACACTGTATGTGTCCCACATTCACACAGTATTTGTCCACATTCATACTGTATGATGTCCTTATTCACACTGTATGTTGTCCACATTCACACTGTATGTTGTCCACATTCATACTGTATGATGTCCTTATTCACACTGTATGTTGTCCACATTCACAACTGTAGTTGTCACATTCATACTGTAAGATGTCCTATTCACACTGTATGTTTTTCCACCTCGCACTGGTAGTTGTCCAAATTCATAATGGGTATGATGTCCTTATTCACACTGTATGTTGTCCACATTCACACTTGTATGTATGATCCACATTCATACTGTAATGATGTCCTTATTCACACTGTATGTGTCCACAGTTCACGACTGTATGTGGCCACGATACATACTGAATGATGTCCTTATTCACACTGTATGTGTTGTCCACATTCACACTGTATGTTGTCCACATTCACACTGTATGTTGTCCACATTCACACTGTATGTTGTCCACCTTCGCACTGTATGTTCATTTTCACTCTTTCATATCCCGCTTCATTTCCTTCACTCCTTAATATTTTTTTTTAATAAAAGATCTTTACAATTCTTTCGAACAAGCTCTCGCTTGATTTCGTACTGGTTTAGAAATCTTATGGTTGTGATCAAGTCTCCCCTTACTCTTCTCTCTTCCATGGTGGACAAATCTATGGTCTCTTACCTCTCATTGTACCTCAGCTCTCTTGATTCTGGTACAATCTATGTTGCCTTCCTCTTGACCTTCTCTGTAATTTCTTTATGCTTTCTTAACAGCGTCGACGAAACTCGAAAACATGGTCTAGTTTTTGCATGATACCTTTAGCCTTATTCATGTACTTTGAATGCACTTCTAATACTTCATTAATAGGTTCACACACACACACACACACACACACACACACACACACACACACACACACACACACATTGCAGCCTAAGACAGTTATACATTTAGCAAGCAGCCGGCGAGGAGGAAAAATACCTGGGTTAGGCGTAGGCCGATTGCCACGCCCAGGATTCGAACCCATCCAGATTCGACCCTCGGTTGGCCCGTACTGATCATGGTCAATGTGTGTGTGTGTGTGTGTGTGTGTGTGTGTGGGAAGGTGGACTCAAGTGTGTTTGTACGTGGGTGCATGTATTTGCTTAATTGTAATTACCAAATTGTATAGTCCGTGGGAAGGGTGGGGGGGGGGGGGGTTTAAACTTTCTCAAACTTTCTGACCCGTCATACTGCGTTGACAACTTTTATATGCAGTCAGAACTGACTGTGTCAACGCTCAGCTTGTTTCATTCCACCCATTATTACTCCCATGCTTTCAAACTACTTCTTTCCCACTTTTTCAACTCGTATCTTTCCTGGTTTCATATCATGGCTACTCAGTCCTCCAGTTTTGCATCTCTCGAGGAACTTTTCATCAGTGTCGACATTATGAAGTTGATTTCGACACTCGGAGGATGTGATCAAGTCACCCGTAAGTCTTCTCTCATCCATAGTGGGCAAGTTTATGATTTCTGACGTCGCACTGTAACTTAACCCACTTAATTCCATGCCTTTCTTTGGACCTGCTGTATTATCTTCGTCTGTATCTTTAAGTATAGGAATTAAACCTGGGAAATTTGCTTTGCTTTTGGCCGAATGTGTTGCCAGTAATTAGATATCCTCGTCCATGTAAGCACAAGCGAGTCTGATATTAGCCAGCAGACAGTTTTTCTCCATGACAGTTCTTCTACTGTGGATTTCTGGGCCACATGTTAGGTACAGTATCGAATGCTATGTCAATCTCACACACAGATTCCTGCTGTTATTGTCGTGCTCGATCATGGTTTACAGTGGAGCTTTCTCTCACTTCGTCTCATCCTTTATGTACTCGAGGTTGAATTGCATCGACCTTGTATCAGACCAGATATGGCGTTCCTCGAGAGATCATTGTAAGTTCATGCAATCTTCATCATTCTTTAGTTCCCTCGTGACCACGGCATCATCTGCAAACATATTGAGGTATGAGTTCATCCCTTCTTCTGGCAAGTCAATCACATAGATCAAGAGGAGCAGCGGTTCCCTGCAGTACGCAACAACTGACCCCGGACCATTTTGAGGAGTCTCCTCTCACATGTGTCTGTTGGTACCTTGCACGAAGGTAACTTTGTGTCCATATAAAGAGTCTTCCCTTAATCTACCTGAAGGTGACCAGGTGTTCCGCCAATGACACGAATCTCCTGCATAACATCTCCCTTGACCGGCTGTCACCTCTGAGGGAGAGACTAGGCTGTTCATCTACCTTTGCCTCTATTGACGTCTTGCTCTCTCTCTCTCTCTCTCTCTCTCTCTCTCTCTCTCTCTCTCTCTCTCTCTCTCTCTCTCTCTCTCTCTCTCTCTCTCTCTCTCTCTCTCTCTCTCTCTCTCTCTCATCTTCCCTTGGTCTATCACCTCTGATGTATACCCCCCCCCCCCTTCAACGGAATTCCTGCTCGTTTACAAGTTTCTTAACCTGTTTAACAAGTCCTTCCTCCTCGCTACAAGGCCCCATGCTGAAAGCAATCATGACTCCTGCTCGTCCCTTTATATCCTCACTACCTCGCCCAGTTCTCTCACTTTATCATACAAATCGCCTGTGGCACATCTATAGCCTCTACCACTCTCTACTCGTCTGTATTTCCCCCTCCTCTAACCCTCTCCTCTTTGGCTGGAATATACTCTCCATCCAGTCCGGCGTTCAACGACTTACTAATACACCCAAGTTTGGCTTGCCAGACGAGTCCCACATCACCTCTCCGCCGCATCACCTCTCCGCCAACCATCATGTCTCTTTTTCTCTTCTCTTCTCAGTGATTTCCATTTTCGTCCAAGATCCATTGATCCTGAAGACAGTAGTGGGCAACTGTGAACCTACCTGTCACACGATCCTTACCGTAACACTGAAGGTTCTGTCGTTGGCAGCATACAACAGCTCGCTGTAACTTCGCTTAATAATTCAGAGTTCGTCTGTGTGTTCCGTTGTTCCCAGGCCTCTGCTCCTCCGAGCCGGTCAATACCTTATTCCCCATTCCAGGAATGAGCTCCCATTTGCCCCCCTCTATGTGTATTTGTATATGTAGGAGTATGTGTATAAGTATGTATGTATGTATATGTATGTTATGTACCTATATGCACATTTGTGGATTAGAATGTGTATGTCTGTACGTGTGCTTGTGTGCATCCATTGCTTACGTATGTGTGTGTGTGTGTGTGTGTGTGTGTGTGGGTATGTTCGTGTTTATGTGTGTAATTACCCATTTGTATAGTGCGGAGGAAGGGGAGGCGGATATCTCACTCAGGGGGAGGCGAGAGATCTTTCAAACTTTATTACACAACTTTTTAAACTTTTACAAACCATCATAATCATTCACAATTTTCTGCCACTCAGGTATTTCTTTACATATTTAGCCGACAGTTCCTTGCTTGTTTTCATGTTATGTTCTCTGTTTGTTCTCTCTTTTCATCTTTGGAAGCATTGCTCGCTGTCTAATTCACCTATCATGTTCAAAGCTTGGCCTGCATATATGCGTGTGTTTATGTATGTGTGAGCATGTACATGTATATCCCTGTGTGTGTGTGTGTGTGTGTCTGTCTGTCTGTCTGTTATGTAATGATAATATTAATAATGATGATTAGCTATAACAGAAATAATGATGATAATGATAATAGTGATAATAATTATCAATAAAATGGTAACAGTGATCATATTGATAATAAAAACAATGATAATAATAATAATTCGCAGGCCGCACGGGGTCAAGCACATAGGTTCCAATCCTGGTTGCAGTAGTCGGTCCACAGGCAACCCAGCTGTTCATCCTGCCCCATGGGATTGCTCGATAAATTGGTTGCCTGGCTTGGGCTAGGGTATATACATGTATATACATAGCGTTAATTAGATGGCCTTGATTAGGGCATTCATTTCCCCGCACCGTCTCAACTAACAGAAAAAGAGTTCAGTGACTAACATGCAGCCTACGGCAAAACGTATCCAGAAATATAATGCACACTCGTGTCACTAGGGCCGCAAATATGTTGTGGAATATCAAACTGTGAGCAGCTATTACTCCTCACAGTAGCTGGGTTAGAGTTGTTTTTGTCGCTGGATGCACCACTCGGATGGACTCGATGTCGCTGTAAAAAGTGCCAAACTGCAGCGCTTGAACGAGGGATCTGGTGGCAAGAGGTGATGGTGGCGAGTGCGCTGCAATAGCCTCTAACTACTATGGTTGAAGAGAGCTGGTGATGGGGTGGGAATGGGGTTAGGGGGGAAGAGGGTGTTGAATGCCTCATGATAGTGGTGTAAGAAGGAACGAATTTGGTGATGGTGCTGACGAGTTCCCTCCAGCTTAGTTTATCGTCCAGAATAACACCAAGTAGCTGGATGGACTGAACAACGTGGAAGGGCTGGGGGTCTAGTCAGACACAAGGGGTAGGGAGAGGACTGGAAGCGTGTGTGAAGGGTATAACCAGGTACCAACGTTGCTTGGTTGATGGGAACATGACCAGCGGCGGTCCACTCTGACTGCTGTTCTGTGGAGTTATAAAGTCGGGTGACATACTGTCAACGCTGACACCAATGGTGGTGATGCCATTAACGCACTTCCATCGAGCAGATGCATGTCTTAGGCCATTGTTTACGAGAATGACGAAGTACAAAGGCCTTCATTATGTACCTCTGTTAGACGAGACTGTGGAGATGGCTCCTCAGAAGTGTACAGCAAGGGAAGTCTGCATGCCATACATAATGAGGCTTTGCCTCTGGTTCGATGTTTATGGCGTTATTAACGATTGTGTTGTGGCTGATTAGTTCGAATGGTTTCATAAAGTCATAGAAGGTTAGAGCCACAGAGGCCTTACCTCTATCTAGGTTGCGTTCGATAGTCTAGGAAGCTGATGGGGCAATGGGTGTTAGAGGAGGTCTTCGTGCTACCCAACTACTGAGAGACTATGGGATTTGCAGTGTCTTGTAAACTCAATTTGATACAAGAATTTTCACCTGGTCAGCTAGGGACCTGGGTGATGGTCCTGGGTCGTAACTCACTGTGAGTGAGACAGTGCTGGCGAGACATCTGAAGTCTTCCAGTTGGCGTGACGGATTGGAGGGAGGCATTAACATTAGAACAGAGGGCTCTGGCTGGCTTTCGGTAGACCCTCTAACACAGAGCACAGCTTCGTAGGTAAGTAAATGGGAGCCAGTAAACCGCTTAACTTGAGGCCGCGCAAATGCCTGGCGACTTTAGAGTTTCGCTCTGAATCAAGTTGTTATGTCGGGGGCTGCACCGTAAGCCGGGAGGCAGGTTGGTGTTGAGGAGGGAATGTCATGGTGTGGTAGATAGTAGCGAGATGATCGTGGACGAGTCCATCTGTCCCTTCGCTTCTGAGGCGACTGACGCAGGATAAGGAGGTAAGTCTGCTCAAACCTATCAACACTAAGTTCCTCATACCACTAGCAGATGTCGGACTGTTCTAGGGGTTCTAGTGTGGCTGAGTAAGAGGATTTCTTCGTGAATAATCTTTCACGAATTATTCCATTGCTGTGGGTCCTGTGGGGGCCAGTGGAGTTGTGGCATAGGGTTCCATCTCTCTGCTGTATTAGGCTCTGAAGGTAGAGTGTGACCCAGGGTACGTCAGCTGGGTATGATCCAGGGCACGTCAGCTGGGTGTGACCCAGGGCACGTCAGCTGGGTGTGACCCAGGGCACGTCAGCTGGGTGTGACCCAGGGCACGTCAGCTGGGTATGATCCAGGGCACGTCAGCTGGGTGTGACCCAGGGCACGTCAGCTGGGTATGATCCAGGGCACGTCAGCTGGGTGTGACCCAGGGCACGTCAGCTGGGTGTGACCCAGGGCACGTCAGCTGGGTGTGACCCAGGGCACGTCAGCTGGGTATGATCCAGGGCACGTCAGCTGGGTGTGACCCAGGGCACGTCAGCTGGGTATGATCCAGGGCACGTCAGCTGGGTGTGACCCAGGGCACGTCAGCTGGGTGTGATCCACGACACGTCAACTGGATGGGGTCTTGAAGATTTCCCAAGGGATAACGTATTGTTAGGCCATCATAATGTTGCTGATGTTATCATCCCATATAGTGTGTAGGTCAGCACTTCATGCCACCGGTACTGGACAATACACCGTCAAAAGCCACGTACGTCCGCATATGTTTGTGTGCGCGTGTGTAGCTACCTACCTACTTGAACTGCCTAGCCGACACTCATCCAAGGACGGAGGCCTTAAACCATGTGGTTGAGGCGCTCTGTCGCTCGTCGCTCCTTACCTCTCAGCCTAGCAGACACTGATCGGCTGAGCGCGAAAATCTTACATTCGTCGGGACCCCATCTCTTGAACATTCTCTTCTCACATATAACTTCAGAAATCTCAGTATGCGCTCACTGTATTAATCATATCTTGACTAATCTTATTCCATTCATCTACCTCACTGTCAATAAATAGTTATTTCTTGACATTATTTTTAACAAGTTTCTTACTTAGATTCATGCTATGTCTTCTGTTTGTTCTCTTCCTACATCTCTCGAATAACTGTTCTCAATTCACATCATCGGTTTGTTCTAAAAACTTGAAGGTTGTGATCAGGTCATGTGTGTCCTTCCGTGTACGTACGTATTCGTGATATATATATATATATATATATATATATATATATATATATATATATATATATATATATATATATATATATATATATATATATATATATATATATATATATATTTTTTTTTTTTTTTTATTATTATACTTTGTCGCTGTCTCCCGCGTTTGCGAGGTAGCGCAAGGAAACAGACGAAAGAAATGGCCCAACCCCCCCCCCCATACACATGTATATACATACGTCCACACACGCAAATATACATACCTACACAGCTTTCCATGGTTTACCCCAGACGCTTCACATGCCTTGATTCAATCCACTGACAGCACGTCAACCCCGGTATACCACATCGCTCCAATTCACTCTATTCCTTGCCCTCCTTTCACCCTCCTGCATGTTCAGGCCCCGATCACACAAAATCATTTTCACTCCATCTTTCCACCTCCAATTTGGTCTCCCTCTTCTCCTCGTTCCCTCCACCTCCGACACATATATCCTCTTGGTCAATCTTTCCTCACTCATTCTCTCCATGTGCCCAAACCACTTCAAAACACCCTCTTCTGCTCTCTCAACCACGCCCTTTTTATTTCCACACATCTCTCTTACCCTTACGTTACTCACTCGATCAAACCACCTCACACCACACATTGTCCTCAAACATCTCATTTCCAGCACATCCATCCTCCTGCGCACAACTCTATCCATAGCCCACGCCTCGCAACCATACAACATTGTTGGAACCACTATTCCTTCAAACATACCCAATTTTGCTTTCCGAGATAATGTTCTCGACTTCCACACATTCTTCAAGGCCCCCAGAATTTTCGCCCCCTCCCCCACCCTATGATCCACTTCCGCTTCCATGGTTCCATCCGCTGCCAGATCCACTCCCAGATATCTAAAACACTTCACTTCCTCCAGTTTTTCTCCATTCATACTCACCTCCCAATTGACTTGACCCTCAACCCTACTGTACCTAATAACCTTGCTCTTATTCACATTTACTCTTAACTTTCTTCTTCCACACACTTTACCAAACTCAGTCACCAGCTTCTGCAGTTTCTCACATGAATCAGCCACCAGCGCTGTATCATCAGCGAACAACAACTGACTCACTTCCCAAGCTCTCTCATCCCCAACAGACTTCATACTTGCCCCTCTTTTGTTTTGGTCGAGGTGGTGTGCAAAGTGAGAGGGTTAGGGGAAATGATTTGGTAAACAGAGAAGGGGTAGTAAAATCTTTGCGGAAGATGAAAGCCGGGAAGGCAGCAGGTTTGGATGGTATTGCAGTGGAATTTATTAAAGAAGGGGGTGACTGTATAGTTGACTGGTTGGTAAGGTTATTTAATGTATGTATGACTCATGGTGAGGTGCCTGAGAATTGGCGGAATGCGTGCATAGTGCCATTGTACAAAGGCAAAGGGGATAAGAGTGAGTGCTCAAATTACAGAGGTATAAGTTTGTTGAGTATTCCTGGTAAATTATATGGGAGGGTATTGATTGAGAGGGTGAAGGCATGTACAGAGAATCAGATTGGGGAAGAGCAGTGTGGTTTCAGAAGTGGTAGAGAATGTGTGGATCAGGTGTTTGCTTTGAAGAATGTATGTGAGAAATACTTAGAAAAGCAAATGGATTTGTATGTAGCCTTTATGGATCTGGAGAAGGCATATGATAGAGTTGATAGAGATGCTCTGTGGAAGGTATTAAGAATATATGGTGTGGGAGGCAAGTTGTTAGAAGCAGTGAAAAGTTTTTATCGAGGATGTAAGGCATATGTACGTGCAGGAAGAGAGGAAAGTGATTGGTTCTCAGTGAATGTAGGTTTGCGGCAGGGGTGTGTGATGTCTCCATGGTTGTTTAATTTGTTTATGGATGGGGTTGTTAGGGAGGTGAATGCAAGAGTTTTGGAAAGAGGGGCAAGTATGAAGTCTGTTGTGGATGAGAGAGCTTGGGAAGTGAGTCAGTTGTTGTTCGCTGATGATACAGCGCTGGTGGCTGATTCATGTAAGAAACTGCAGAAGCTAGTGACTGAGTTTGGTAAAGTGTGTGAAAGAAGAAAGTTAAGAGTAAATGTGAATAAGAGCAAGGTAATTAAGTACAGTAGGGTTGAGGGTCAAGTCAATTGGGAGGTAAGTTTGAATGGAGAAAAACTGGACGAAGTAAAGTGTTTTAGATATCTGGGAGTGGATCTGGCAGCGGATGGAACCATGGAAGCGGAAGTGGATCATAGGTTGGGGGAGGGGGCGAAAATCCTGGGAGCCTTGAAGAATGTGTGGAAGTCGAGAACATTATCTCGGAAAGCAAAAATGGGTATGTTTGAAGGAATAGTGGTTCCAACAATGTTGTATGGTTGCGAGGCGTGGGCTATGGATAGAGTTGTGCGCAGGAGGATGGATGTGCTGGAAATGAGATGTTTGAGGACAATGTGTGGTGTGAGGTGGTTTGATCGAGTAAGTAACGTAAGGGTAAGAGAGATGTGTGGAAATAAAAAGAGAGTGGTTGAGAGAGCAGAAGAGGGTGTTTTGAAGTGGTTTGGGCACATGGAGAGAATGAGTGAGGAAAGATTGACCAAGAGGATATATGTGTCGGAGGTGGAGGGAACGAGGAGAAGTGGGAGACCAAATTGGAGGTGGAAAGATGGAGTGAAAAAGATTTTGTGTGATCGGGGCCTGAACATGCAGGAGGATGAAATGAGGGCAAGGAATAGAGTGAATTGGATCGATGTGGTATACCGGGGTCGACGTGCTGTCAGTGGATTGAATCAGGGCATGTGAAGCGTCTGGGGTAAACCATGGAAAGCTGTGTAGGTATGTATATTTGCGTGTGTGGACGTATGTATATACATGTGTATGGGGGTGGGTTGGGCCATTTCTTTCGTCTGTTTCCTTGCGCTACCTCGCAAACGCGGGAGACAGCGACAAAGCAAAAAGAAAAAAAAAAAAAATATATATATATATATATATATATATATATATATATATATATATATATATATATATATATATATATATATTCTTTTTTTCATACTATTCGCCATTTCCCGCGTTAGCAAGGTAGCGTTAAGAACAGAGGACTGAGCCTTTGAGGGAATATCCTCACTTGGCCCTCTCCTCTGTTCCTTCATTAGGAAAACTAAAAATGAGAGGGGAGGATTTCCAGCCCCCCCGCTCCCTTCCCTTTAAGTCGCCTTCTACGACACGCAGGGAATACGTGGGAAGTATTCTTTCTCCCCTATATATATATATATATATATATATATATATATATATATATATATATATATATATATATATATATATATATATATATATATATATTATCCCTGGGGATAGGAGAGAAAGACTACTTCTCACGTATTCCCTGCGTGTCGTAGAGGGCGACTAAAAGGGAAGGGAGCGGGGGGCTGGAAATCCTCCCCTCCAGTTTCTACTTTTCCAAAAGAGGGAACAGAGAAGGGGCCCAAGTGAGGATTTTCTCTCTAAGGCTCAGCCCTCAGTTCTTGACGCTACCTCGCTGACGCGTTAAGTGACGAATATATATATATATATATATATATATATATATATATATATACACACCTATGAGTCCACGAGGAAAATGAAACACGATTTGTTACCAAGTGCACTTTCGTGTAATAATCATATCATCAGGGGAGGCACAAGAAAGCAATATAACTGTCAGTTGATATACAACGAACAGACGTAGCTAGGACGCCATTTGATAAACATGCGATTGTCCAAGACTGACAACGAGCGTATCATAAACTATTTTGTGGACAAGGTGAATTTTTGATAAAATATATATATATATATATATATATATATATATATATATATATATATATATATATATATATATATATATATATATGGAATAGTGGTTCCAACAATGTTGTATGGTTGCGAGGCGTGGACTATGGATAGAGTTGTGCGCAGGAGGATGGATGTGCTGGAAATGAGATGTTTGAGGACAATGTGTGGTGTGAGGTGGTTTGATCGAGTGAGTAACGTAAGGGTAAGAGAGATGTGTGGAAATAAAAAGAGCGTGGTTGAGAGAGCAGAAGAGGGTGTTTTGAAGTGGTTTGGGCACATGGAGAGGATGAGTGAGGAAAGATTGACCAAGAGGATATATGTGTCGGAGGTGGAGGGAACAAGGAGAAGAGGGAGACCAAATTGGAGGTGGAAAGATGGAGTGAAAAAGATTTTGTGTGATCGGGGCCTGAACATGCAGGAGGGTGAAAGGAGGGCAAAGAATAGAGTGAATTGGAGCGATGTGGTATACCGGGGTTGACGTGCTGTCAGTGGATTGAAGCAAGGCATGTGAAGCGTCTAGGGTAAACCATGGAAAGCTGTGTAGGTATGTATATTTGCGTGTGTGGACGTATGTATATACATGTATATGGGGGGGGGGGGGGCATTTCTTTCGTCTGTTTCCTTGCGCTACCTCGCAAACGCGGGAGACAGCGACAAACTATAATAAAAAAAAATATAATATATATATGTATATATATATATATATATATATATATATATATATATATATATATATATATATATATATATATATATATATATATATTATCCCTGGGGATAGGGGAGAAAGAATACTTCCCACTTATTCCCTGCGTGTCGTAGAAGGCGACTAAAAGGGGAGGGAGCGGGTGGCTGGAAATCCTCCCCTCTCGTTTTTTATTTTTTTTTTCTTTTTTTCCAAAAGAAGGACCAGAGAAGGGGGGCCAGGTGAGGATATTTCCTCAAAGGCCCAGTCCTCTGTTCTTAACGCTACCTCGCTAACGCGGGAAATGGCGGATAGTATGAAAGAAAGAAAATATATATATATATATATATATATATATATATATATATATATATATATATATATATATATATATATATATATATATATATATATATATATATATGGTATTGGATGGTATTGCAGTGGAATTTATTAAAAAAGGGATGACTGTATTGTTGACTGGTTGGTAAGGTTATTTAATGTATGTATGATTCAATGGTGATGTGCCTGAGGATTGGCGGAATGCTTGCATAGTGCCATTGTACAAAGGCAAAAGGGATAAGAGTGAGTGCTCAAATTACAGAGGTATAAGCTTGTTGAGTATTCCTGGTAAATTATATGGGAGGGTATTGATTGAGAGGGTGAAGGCATGTACAGAGCATCAGATTGGGGAAGAGCAGTGTGGTTTCAGAAGTGGTAGAGGATGTGTGGATCAGGTGTTTGCTTTGAAGAATGTATGTGAGAAATACTTAGAAAAACAAATGGATTTGTATGTAGCATTTATGGATCTGGAGAAGGCATATGATAGAGTTGATAGAGATGCTCTGTGGAAGGTTTTAAGAATATATGGTGTGGGAGGCAAGTTGTTAGAAGCAGTGAAAAGTTTTTTATCGAGGATGTAAGGCATGTGTACGTGTAGGAAGAGAGGAAAGTGATTGGTTCTCAGTGAATGTAGGTTTGCGGCAGGGGTGTGTGATGTCTCCATGGTTGTTTAATTTGTTTATGGATGGGGTTGTTAGGGAGGTGAATGCAAGAGTTTTGGAAAGAGGGGCAAGTATGCAGTCTGTTGTGGATGAGAGAGCTTGGGAAGTGAGTCAGTTGTTGTTCGCTGATGATACAGCGCTGGTGTCTGATTCATGTAAGAAACTGCAGAAGCTGGTGACTGAGTTTGGTAAAGTGTGTGAAAGAAGAAAGTTAAGAGTAAATGTGAATAAGAGCAAGGTTATTAGGTACAGTAGGGTTGAGGGTCAAGTCAATTGGGAGGTAAGTTTGAATGGAGAAAAACTGGAGGAAGTAAAGTGTTTCAGATATCTGGAAGTGGATCTGGCAGCGGATGGAACCATGGAAGCGGAAGTGAATCATAGGGTGGGGAAGGGGGCGAAAATTCTGGGAGCCTTGAAGAATGTTTGGAAGTCGAGAACATTATCTCGAAAAGCAAAAATGGGTATGTTTGAAGGAATAGTGGTTCCAACAATGTTTTATGGTTGCGAGGCGTGGGCTATGGATAGAGTTGTGCGCAGGAGGGTGGATGTGCTGGAAATGAGATGTTTGAGGACAATATGTGGTGTGAGGTGGTTTGATCGAGTAAGGAATGTAAGGGTAAGAGAGATGTTTGGAAATAAAAAGAGTGTGGTTGAGAGAGCAGAAGAAGGTGTTTTGAAATGGTTTGGTCACATGGAGAGAATGAGTGAGGAAAAATTGACAAAGAGGATATATGTGTCAGAGGTGGAGGGAACGAGGAGAAGTGGGAGACCAAATTTTAGATGGAAAGATGGAGTGAAAAAGATTTTGAGTGATCGGGGCCTGAACATGCAGGAGGGTGAAAGGCGTGCAAGGAATAGAGTGAATTGGAACGATGTGGTATACCGCGGTCGACGTGCTGTCAATGGATTGAACCAGGGCATGTGAAGCGTCTTGGGTAAACCATGGAAAGTTGTGTGTGGCCTGAATGTGGAAAGGGAGCTGTGGTTTCGGTGCATTATTACATGACAGCTAGAGACTGAGTGTGAACGAATGGGGCCTTTGTTGTCTTTTCCTAGCGCTACCTCGCACACATGAGGGGGGAGGCGGTTGTTATTCCATGTGTGGCGAGGTGGCGATGGGAACAAATAAAGGCAGACAGTATGAATTATGTACATGTGTATATATGTATATGTCTGTGTGTGTATATATATGTGTACATTGAGATGTATAGGTATGTATATTTGCGTGTGTGGACGTGTATGTATATACATGTGTATGTGGGCGGGTTGGGCCATTCTTTCGTCTGTTTCCTTGCGATACCTCGCTAACGCGGGAGATAGCGACAAAGCAAAATAAATAAAATGAAATAAATATATATATATATATATATATATATATATATATATATATATATATATATATATATATATATATATATATATATATATATATATATATATATATATTGTTATAGGTCACAGTGGTGCGTGATCTAATATTTGCTGATATCCACGAAGAAAATGAAACACGATAAGTCCCAAGTACACTTTCGTGCAAAGTCACATCTCCTGACGATGTGATTGTACACGAAAGTGCACTTGGGAACAATGTCTACCTCCAAGTCTTTCTCACACTGAGATGTGCGACTTATTTTCCCGCCAGTGATATACATATTGAAGCCTTCTTTCACAGTGTCTTGTTCACATCACATTTACCCTACATCCCAGCACACACCCCATCAGTGATGTAGGCTTGCCACACACCCCAGCAGTGATGTAGGCTTGCCACACACCCCAGCAGTGATGTAGGCCTACCACACACCCCAGCAGTGATGTAGGCCTACCACACACCTCAGCAGTGATGTAGGCCTACCACACACCCCAGCAGTGATGTAGGCTTGCCACACACCCCAGCAGTGATGTAGGCCTACCACACACCCCAGCAGTGATGTAGGCTTGCCACACACCCCAGCAGTGATGTAGGCTTGCCACACACCCCAGCAGTGTTGTAGGCTTGCCACACAACAGAGCAGTGATGTAGCACTGATACAGATAATACGCCACAGTCTGCAGCGTACTTTTATAACTCAAACACCATCTAATATTAGCATTTTGATTCACACGTTCACTGGATCAACACAACTTTTGATATTCGCACCGTAAATGCGAGGTCTGGGTCAGACCTTGGTAGAACAAAGCGCTTGGTAAAACTTTAGTATAACCCGGAAAAAACTATCAGGTCCCGTGGTGGCATGGTCAGCGAACACAAGGACATGAGTTCGAACCACAGGTACGCGATATGTCAAGGTGCTGGAGTTTATCTTTGGAAGGTAAGCGATTACCTGCTCGAGCAAGAGGCAATGATCATTACCGTTGAAAATGACTAAAAAAACTTAAGGTCTCTCAAGTCGAACGTAGAATTTAAGTTTTGCCCGTCAGAACCACCGACCCGTCATGGCAAGTAGCCAGAATCATATATGTGTCATGTTAGACGGTCAGAACCATGAACGCCTCATGCCAGGGGTTCAGAACCATGAGCGCCTCATGCCAGGGGTTCAGAACCATGAGCGCCACGTGTCAGGGGTTCAGAACCATGAGCGCCTCGGGCCAGGGGTTCAGAACCATGAGCGCCTCATGCCAGGGGTTCAGAACCATGAGCGCCTCATGCCAGGGGTTCAGAACCATGAGCGCCACGTGCCAGGGGTTCAGAACCATGAGCGCATCGTGCCAGGGGTTCAGAACCATGAGCGCCTCGTGCCAGGGGTTCAGAACCATGAGCGCGTCGTGCCAGGGGTTCAGAACCATGAGCGTCTCGTGCCAGGGGTTCAGAACCATGAGCGCCACGTGCCAGGGTTTCAGAACCATGAACGCCTCATGCCAGGGGTTCAGAACCATGAGCGCGTCGTGCCAGGGGTTCAGAACCATAAGCGCCTCGTGCCAGGGGTTCAGAACCATGAGCGCGTCGTGCCAGGGGTTCATAACCATGAGCGCCTCGTGCCAAGGGTTCAGAACCATGAGCGCCTCGTGCCAGGGGTTCAGAACCACGAGCGCCTCGGGCCAGGGGTTCAGAACCATGAGCGCCTCGTGCCAGGGGTTCAGAACCATGAGCGCCTCGGGCCAGGGGTTCAGAACCATGAGCGCCTCGTGCCAGGGGTTCAGAACCATGAGCGCCTCGTGCCAGGGGTTCAGAACCATGAGCGCCTCGTGCCAGGGGTTCAGAACCATGAGCGCCTCGTGCCAGGGGTTCAGAACCATGAGCGCCTCGTGCCAGGGGTTCAGAACCATGAGCGCCTCGTGCCAGGGGTTCAGAACCATGAGCGCCTCGTGCCAGGGGTTCAGAACCATGAGCGCCTCGGGCCAGGTGGTCAGAACCATGAGCGCCTCGAGCCAGGGGTTCAGAACCATGAGCGCCTCGGGCCAGGTGGTCAGAACCATGAGCGCCTCGTGCCAGTGGTTCAGAACCATGAGCGCCTCGGGCCAGGTGGTCAGAACCATGAGCGCCTCGTGCCAGGGGTTCAGAACCATGTGCGCCTCGTGCCAGGGGTTCAGAACCATGAGCGCCTCGGGCCAGGTGGTTAGAACCGTGAGCGCCTCGTGCCAGTGGTTCAGAACCATGAGCGCCTCGGGCCAGGGGTTCAGAACCATGAGCGCCTCGGGCCAGGGGTTCAGAACCATGAGCGCCTCGTGCCAGGGGTTCAGAACCATGAACGCGTCGTGCCAGGGGTTCAGAACCATGAGCGCCTCGGGCCAGGTGGTCAGTACCATGAGCGCCTCGTGCCATGGGTTCAGAACCATGAGCGCTTCGGGCCAGGGGTTCAGAACCATGAGCGCCTCGGGCCAGGTGGTTAGAACCGTGAGCGCCTCGTGCCAGTGGTTCAGAACCATGAGCGCCTCGGGCCAGGGGTTCAGAACCATGAGCGCCTCGGGCCAGGGGTTCAGAACCATGAGCGCCTCGTGCCAGGGGTTCAGAACCATGAACGCGTCGTGCCAGGGGTTCAGAACCATGAGCGCCTCGTGCCAGGGGTTCAGAACCATGAGCGCCTCGGGCCAGGTGGTCAGTACCATGAGCGCCTCGTGCCATGGGTTCAGAACCATGAGCGCTTCGGGCCAGGGGTTCAGAACCATGAGCGCCTCGGGCCAGAGGTTCAGAACCATGAGCGCCTCATGCCAGGGGTTCAGAACCATGAGCGCCTCGTGCCAGGGGTTCAGAACCATGAGCGCCTCGTGCCAGGGGTTCAGAACCATGAGCGCCTCGTGCCAGGGGTTCAGAACCATGAGCGCCTCGGGCCAGGTGGTTAGAACCGTGAGCGCCTCGTGCCATGGGTTCAGAACCATGAGCGCCTCGGGCCAGGGGTTCAGAACCAGGAACGCGTCAAGTCAGGTGGTCAGAACCATAACAAGTCTCCTCATAGGTTCAGACCAGACACACAAACCACTTCGTCAGGTCATCACCTCACTCAGCTCTGCCTGAGTACATCACTGTGCCTGAGTACATCACTGTGCCTGAGTACATCACTGTGCCTGAGTACATCACTCTGCCTGAGTACATCACTCTGCCTGAGTACATCACTATGCCTGAGTACATCACTCTGCCTGAGTACATCATTATGCCTGAGTACATCACTCTGCCTGAGTACATCACTCTGCCTGAGTACATCACTCTGCCTGAGTACATCACTCTGTCTGAGTACATCACTCTGCCTGAGTACATCACTCTGTCTGAGTACATCACTCTGCCTGAGTACATCACTCTGTTGAGAACATCACTCTGCCTGAGTACATCACTCTGCCTGAGTACATCACTCTGTCTGAGTACATCACTCTGCCTGAGTGCATCACTGTCTGAGTACATCACGCTGCCTGAGTACATCACTCTGCCTAAGTGCATCACTCTGCCTGAGTACATCACTCTATCTGAGTACATCACTCTGCCTGAGTACATCACTCTGCCTGCTAATATCACTCTGCCTGAGAACATCACTCTGTCTGAATACATCACTCTGTCTGAGTACATCACTCCGCCTGAGTACATCACTCTGCCTGAGTACATCACTGCCTGAGTACATCACTGTGCCTGAGTACATCACTGTGCCTGAGTACATCACTGTGCCTGAATACATCACTCTGCCTGAGTACATCACTCTGCCTGAGTACATCACTCTGCCTGAGAACATCACTCTGCCTGAGAACATCACTCTGTGTGAATACATCTATCTGTCTGAGTACATCACTCTGCTTGAGTACATCACTCTGTCTGAGTACATCACTCTGCCCGAATACATCACTGCTTGAGTACATCACTCTATCTGAGTACATCACTCTGAGTACATCACTCTGCCTGAGTACATCACGCTGCCTGAGTACATCACTCTGCCTAAGTGCATCACTCTGCCTGAGTACATCACTCTGCCTTAGTACATCACTCTGTCAGAGTACATCATTCTGCCTTAGTACAGCACTCTGCCTGAGTACATCACTCTGCCTGAGTACATCACTCTACCTGAGTACATCACTCTGCCTGAGTACATCACTCTGAGTACATCACTCTGCCTGA
Source organism: Panulirus ornatus (assembly GCF_036320965.1). Taxonomy (NCBI): domain Eukaryota; kingdom Metazoa; phylum Arthropoda; class Malacostraca; order Decapoda; family Palinuridae; genus Panulirus; species Panulirus ornatus. The sequence goes on along the minus strand of NC_092252.1, from coordinate 24,864,748 downwards.
GTACTTCACTCTGTCTGAGTACATCACTCTGCCTTAGTACATCACTCTGCCTTAGTACATCACTCTGCCTGAGAACATCACTTTGAGTACATCACTGCCTGAGTACATCACTCTGTCTGAGTACATCACTCTGCCTGAGTGCATCACTGTCTGCGTACATCACTCTGCCTGAGTGCATCACTGTCTGAGTACACCACTCTGCCTTAGTACATCACTCTGTCATAGTACATCATTCTGCCTTAGTACAGCACTCTGCCTGAGTACATCACTCTACCTGAGTACATCACTCTGCCTCAGTACATCACTCTGCTTGAGTACATCACTCCGCCTGAGAACATCACTCTGTCTGAGTACATCATTCTGTTGAGTACATCACTCTGCTTGAGTACATCACTCTGTCTGAGTACATCACTCTGTCTGAGTACATCACTCTGCCCGAGTACATCACTGCTTGAGTACATCACTCTATCTGGGTACATCACTCTGTCTGAGTGCATCACTCTGCCTTAGTACATCACTCTGTCTGAGTACATCACTCTGCCTGAGTACTTCACTCTGTCTGAGTACATCACTCTGCCTGAATACATCACTCTACCTGAGTACATCACTCTGCCTGAGTACATCACTCTGTCTGAGTACATCATTCTGCCTGAGTACTTCACTCTGTCTGAGTACATCACTCTGCCTTAGTACATCACTCTGCCTGAGAACATCACTCTGAGTACATCACTGCCTGAGTACATCACTCTGTCTGAGTACATCACTCTGCCTCAGTACATCACTCTGCTTGAGTACATCACTCTGCCTGTGTGCATCACTGTCTGAGTACATCATTCAACCTAAGTACATCACTGTCTGAGTGCATCACTCTGCCTCAGTACATCACTCTGCCTGAGTGCATCACTGTCTGCGTACGTCACTCTGCCTGAGTACATCATTCCGCCTGAGTACATCACTCTGCTTGAGTACATCACTCTGTCTGAGTACATCACTCTGCCTGAGTGCATCACTGTCTGAGTACATCACTCTGCCTGAGTACATCATTCTGCCTAAGTACATCACTGAGTACATCACTCTGCAAGAGTACATCACTCTGCCTGAGTACGTCACTGTCGGAGTACATCATTCCGCCTGAGTACATCACTCTGCTTGAGTACATCACTCTGTCTGAGTACATCACTCTGCCTGAGTACATCACTATCTGAGTACATCACTCTGCCTGAGTACATCACTCTGCCTAAGTACATCACTCTGTCTGAGTACATCACTCTGCTTGAGTACATCACTCTATCTGAGTATATCACTCTGTCTCAGTACATCACTCTGCTTGAGTACATCACTCTGCCTGAGTGCATCACTGTCTGAGTACATCATTCTGCCTAAGTACATCACTCTGTCTGAGTACATCACTCTGCCTGAGTGCATCACTGTCTGAGTACATCACTCTACCTAAGTACATCACTCTGCCTAAGTACATCACTGCCTGAGTACATCACTCTATCTGAGTATATCACTCTGCCTCAGTACATCACTCTGCCTGAGTACATCACTATGCCTGAGTACATCACTCTGCCTGAGTACATCACTCTACCTTAGTGCATCACTGTCTGAGTACAATACTGTCTGAGTACATCATTCTGCCTGAGTACATCACTCTGTCTGAGTACATCACTCTGCCTGAGTACACTCTGCCTGAGTGCATCACTGTCTGAGTACATCATTCTGCCTAAGTACATCACTCTGTCTGAGTACATCACTCTGCCTGAGTACATCACTCTGCCTGAGTACATCACTGTCTGAGTACATCGTTCTGCCTAAGTACATCACTCTGTCTGAGTACATCACTCTGCCTGAGTACATCACTCTGCTTAAGTACATCACTATCTGAGTACATCATTCTGCCTAAGTACATCACTCTGCCTTAGTACATCACTCTGTCTGAGTACATCACTCTGCCTGAGTGCATCACTGTCTGAGTACATCATTCTGCCTAAGTACATCACTCTGTCTACATCACTCTGCCTGAGTACATGACTCTGCTTAAGTACATCACTCTACCTGAGTACATCATTCTGCCAAAGTACATCACTCTGCCTGAGTACATCACTCTGCCTAAGTACATCACTCTGCTAAGTACTTCACTCTCTGAGTACATCATTCTGCCTAAGTACATCACTCTGTCTGAGTACATCACTCTGCCTGAGTACATCACTCTGCCTGAGTGCATCACTGTCTGAGTACATCATTCTGCCTAAGTACATCACTCTGTCTAAGTACATCACTCTGCCTGTGTACATGACTCTGCCTGAGTACATCACTGTCTGAGTACATCATTCTGCCTGAGTGCATCACTGTCTGAGTACATCACTCTGCCTGAGTACATCACTCTGCCTGAGTGCATCACTGTCTGAGCACATCATTCTGCCTAAGTACATCATTCTGCCTAAGAACATCGCTCTGCCTCAGTACATCACTCTGCCTGAGTACATCACTCTGCTGAGAACATCACTCTCAGTACATCTATCTGTCTGAATACATCACTCTGCCCGAGTACATCACTCTATCTGAGTACATCACTCTGCCCGAGTACATCACTCTGCCTGAGAACATCACTCTGCCTGAGTGCATCAGTGTCTGAGTACATCACTGCATGAGTACATCACTCTGTCTGAGTACATCACTCTGTCTGAGTACATCACTCCGCCTAAGTACATCACTCCGCCTGAGTACATCACTCTCTGAGTACATCACTCTGCCTGAGTACATTACTGTCTGAGTACATCATTCTGCCTAAGTACATCACTCTGAGTACATCACTCTGCCTGAGTACATCACTCTGCTTAAGTACATCACTCTGCCCGAGTACACCACTCTGCCTTAGTACATCACTGTATCTGAGTACATCACTCTGCCTGAGTACATCACTCTGCCTGAGTGCATCACTGTCTGAGTACATCATTCTGCCTAAGTACGTCACTCTGAGTACATCACTCTGCCTGAGTACATCACTGCCTGAGTACATCACTCTGTCTGAGTACATCATTCTGCCTAAGTACATCACTATCTGAGTACATCACTCTGCCTGAGTACATCACTCTGCTTAAGTACATCACTCTGAGTACATCATTCTGCCGAAGTACATCACTCTGTCTGAGTACATCACTCTGCCTGAGTACATCACTCTGCCTGAGTGAATCAATGTCTGAGTACATCATTCTGCCTAAGTACATCACTCTGTCTAAGTACATCACTCTGCCTGTTTACATGACTCTGCCTGAGTACATCACTGTCTGAGTACATCATTTTGCCTAAGAACATCACTGTTTGAGTACATCACTCTGCCTGAGTACATCACTATGCCTGAGTGCATCACTGTCTGAGCACATCATTCTGCCTAAGTACATCATTCTGCCTAAGTACATCACTCTGCCTGAGTACATCACTCTGCCAAAGTACATCACTCTGCCTGAGTACATCACTCTGCCTGAGTACATCACTCTGCCTGAGTACATCACTCTGCTGAGAACATCACTCTCAGTACATCTATCTGTCTGAATACATCACTCTGCCCGAGTACATCACTCTGTCTGAGTACATCACTCTGCCCGAGTACATCACTCTGCCTGAGAACATCACTCTGCCTGAGTGCATCACTGTCTGAGTACATCACTGCCTGAGTACATCACTCTGTCTGAGTACATCACTCTGTCTGAGTACATCACTCCGCCTGAGTACATCACTCCGCCTGCGTACATCACTCTGCCTGAGTACATCACTCTGCCTGAGTACATCACTCTGCCTGAGTACATCACTCTGTCTGAGTACATCACTCTGCCTGAGTACATCACTCTGTCTGAGTACATCACTCTGTCTGAGTACATCACTCCGCCTGAGTACATCACTCCGCCTGCGTACATCACTCTGCCTGAGTACATCACTCTGCCTGAGTACATCACTCCGCCTGAGTACATCACTCCGCCTGCGTACATCACTCTGCCTGAGTACATCACTCTGCCTGAGTACATCACTCTGCCTGAGTACATCACTCTGCTGAGAACATCACTCTGTCTGAATACATCTATCTGTCTGAATACATCACTCTGCTTGAGTACATCACTCTTTCTGAGTACATCACTCTGCCCGAGTACATCACTCTGCCTGAGTACATCACTCTATCTGAGTACATCACTCTGCCTTAGTACATCTATCTGTCTGAGTACATCACTCTGCCTGATTACATCACTCTGCCTGAGTGCATCACTATCTCGAGTACATCACTCTGTCTCAGTACATGACTCTGCCTGAGTATATCACTCTGTCCGAGTACATCACTCTGCCGTAGTACATCATTCTGTCTGAGTACATGACTCTGCCTGATTACATCACTCTGCCTGAGTACATCACTATCTGAGTACATCAGTCTGCCTGAGTACATCACTCTGCCTGAGTACATCACTCTGTCTGAGTACATCACTCTGCCCGAGTACATCTATCTGTCTGAGTACATCACTCTGCCTGATTACATCACTCTGCCTGAGTACATCTCTGTCTCAGTACATCAGTCTGCGTAAGTACATCACTCTGAGTACATCACTCTGCCTAAGTACATCACTCTGTTTGAGTGCACCACACTGCCTAAGTACATCATACTGACCGAGTACATCACTCTGTCTTAGTACATCACTCTGCCTGGGTACATCGGTCTGGCTGAGTACATCACTCTCTCTGAGTACATTACTCTGTCTGAATACATCACTCTGCCTGAGTACATCACTTTGTCTGAGTACATCACTCTGTCTGAGTACATCACTCTGCCTGAGTACATCGCTCTGTCTGAGTACATCGCTCTATCTGAGTACATCACTCTGCCTGAGTACATCACTCTGAGTACATCACTCTGTGTACTTCGTTTCCTAATGTCTCATGGTAGCGCAAAAGAATCTATTTCACCCATATTTCCAGCCTTGTGTATTTATATATATATATATATATATATATATATATATATATATATATATATATATATATATATATATATATATATTTTTTTTTTTTTTTTTTTCATACTATTTGCTATTTCCCGCTTTAGCGAGGTAGCGTTAAGAACAGAGAACTGGGCCTTTGAGGGAATATCTTCACCTGACCCCCTTCTCTGTTCCTTCTTTTGGAAAAGTGAAAGAAAGAAAAAAAAAAAAACAAGAGAGGGGAGGATTTCCAGCCACCCGCTCCCTCCCCTTTTAGTCGCCTTCTACGACACGCAGGGAATACGTGGGTAGTATTCTTTCTCCCCTATCCCCAGGGATAAAATATATATATATATATATATATATATATATATATATATATATATATATACATATATATATATATATATATATATATATATATGTGTGATGTCTCCATGGTTGTTTAATTTGTTTATGGATGGGGTTGTAAAGGAGGTAAATGCAAGAGTCCTGGAAAGAGGGGCAAGTATGAAGTCTGTTGGGGATGAGAGAGCTTGGGAAGTGAGTCAATTGTTGTTCGCTGATGATACAGCGCTGGTGGCTGATTCATGTGAGAAACTGCAGAAGCTGGTGACTGAGTTTGGTAAAGTGTGTGGAAGAAGAAAGTTGAGAGTAAATGTGAATAAGAGCAAGGTTATTAGGTACAGTAGGGGTGAGGGTCAAGTCAATTGGGAGGTGAGTTTGAATGGAGAAAAACTGGAGGAAGTGAAGTGTTTTAGATATCTGGGAGTGGATCTGTCAGCGGATGGAACCATGGAAGCGGAAGTGGATCATAGGGTGGGGGAGGGGGCGAAAATTTTGGGAGCCTTGAAAAATGTGTGGAAGTCGAGAACATTATCTCGGAAAGCAAAAATGGGTATGTTTGAGGGAATAGTGGTTCCAACAATGCTGTATGGTTGCGAGGCGTGGGCTATGGATAGAGATGTGCGCAGGAGGATGGATGTGCTGGAAATGAGATGTTTGAGGACAATGTGTGGTGTGAGGTGGTTTGATCGAGTAAGTAACGTAAGGGTAAGAGAGATGTGTGGAAATAAAAAGAGCGTGGTTGAGAGAGCAGAAGAGGGTGTTTTGAAATGGTTTGGGCACATGGAGAGAATGAGTGAGGAGAGATTGACCAAGAGGATATATGTGTCGGAGGTGGAGGGAACGAGGAGAAGAGGGAGACCAAATTGGAGGTGGAAAGATGGAGTGAAAAAGATTTTGTGTGATCGGGGCCTGAACATGCAGGAGGGTGAAAGGAGGGCAAGAAATAGAGTGAATTGGAGTCATGTGGTATACAGGGGTTGACGTGCTGTCAGTGGATTGAAGCAAGGCATGTGAAGCGTCTGGGGTAAACCATGGAAAGCTGTGTAGGTATGTATATTTGCGTGTGTGGACGTGTGTATGTACATGTGTATGGGGGGGGCGGGGGGGCCATTTCTTTCGTCTGTTTCCTTGCGCTACCTCGCAAACGCGGGAGACAGCGACAAAGTATAAAAAAAAAAAAAAAAAAAAAAATATATATATATATATATATACATATATATATATATGCATATACATGTGTATGTGGGTGGATTGGGCCACTCTTTCATGTGTTTTCCTGTGCTACCCTGCCAACGCAGGAGACAGCGACAAAGCAAAAAACAAATACATATATATACATATATATATATATATATATATATATATATATATATATATATAATTTTTATAATTACCCCAGTATCATTGCTAAGAAAAAGTCCTAGTGCTACCAGGATCTCTCTTCAAAATGGATTCTGCAGCCCAAGGCAACACTACTACCAGCTAAAGAAAAATGTAAACTCTTAGAGAGAAAAGTTTTTGGACAAGAATGTACTCCCAACAGATTCAGCCTTCCCATACAAGATTTTTCACTTATGGTTTAACCTTGAACAGGTGTAGTCCGATAACACCTCTCTCTTTCTCTCTCTCTCTGAAGCAGGGGATATATATGTATATATATATATATATATGTATATATATATATATATATATATATATATATATATATATATATATATATATTCTTCAAGGCTCCCAGAACTTTCGCCCCCTGGGGATAGGGGATTAAGAATACTTCCCACGTATTCCCTGCGTGTCGTAGAAGGCGACTAAAAGGGGAGGGAGCGGGGGGCTGGAAATCCTCCCCTCTCGTGTTTTTTTTTTTTTTTTTTTTTTTTTTTTTTTTTTTTTTTTCAAAAGAAGGAACAGAGAATTGGGCCAGGTGAGGGTATTCCCTCAAAGGCCCAGTCCTCTGTTCTTAACGCTACCTCGCTAATGCGGGAAATGGCGAATAGTTTGAAAGAAAAGAGAAAGATATATATATATATATATGTATATATATATATATATATATATATATATATATATATATATATATATATATATATATATATATATATATATATATATATATGTATATATATTATCCCTGGGAATAGGGAAGAAAGTATACTTACCACGTATTCCCTACGTGTCATAAAAGGCGACTAAAAGGGAAGGGAGCGGGGGGCTGGAAATCCTCCACTCATTTTCTTTTTCTAATTTTCCAAAATAAGGAACAGAGAAGGGGGCCAGGTGAGGATATTCCCTCAAAGGCCCAGTCCTCTGTTCTTAACGCTACCTCGCTAATGCAGGAAATGGCGAATAGTATGAAAGAAAAGAATATATATATATATATATATATATATATATATATATATATATATATATATATATATATATATATATATATATATATATTTTGCTTTGTCGCTGTCTCCCGCGTTTGCGAGGTAGCGCAAGGAAACAGACGAAAGAAATGGCCCAACCCACCCCCATACACATGTATATACATACGTCCACACACGCAAATATACATAACTACACAGCTTTCCATGGTTTACCCCAGACGCTTCACATGCCCTGATTCGATCCACTGACAGCACGTCAACCCCGGTATACCACATCGATCCAATTCACTCTATTCCTTGCCCTCCTTTCACCCTCCTGCATGTTCAGGCCCCGATCACACAAAATCTTTTTCACTCCATCTTTCCACCTCCAATTTGCTCTCCCACTTCTCCTCGTTCCCTCCACCTCCGACACATATATCCTCTTGGTCAATCTTTCCTCACTCATTTTCTCTATGTGCCCAAACCATTTCAAAACACCCTCTTCTGCTCTCACAACCACGCTCTTTTTATTTCCACACATCTCTCTTACCCTTACGTTACTTACTCGATCAAACCACCTCACACCACACATTGTCCTCAAACATCTCATTTCCAGCACATCCATCCTCCTGCGCACAACTCTATCCATAGCCCACGCCTCGCAACCATACAACATTGTTGGAACCACTTCAAACATACCCATTTTTGCTTTCCAAGATAATGTTCTCGACTTCCACACATTCTTCAAGGCTCCCAGAACTTTCGCCCCCTCCCCCACCCTATGATTCACTTCCGCTTCCATGGTTCCATCCGCTGCCAGATCCACTCCCAGATATCTAAAACACTTTACTTCCTCCAGTTTTTCTCCATTCAAACTTACCTCCCAATTGACCTGACCCTCAACCCTACTGTACCTAATAACCTTGCTCTTATTCACATTTACTCTTAACTTTCTTCTTTCACACACTTTACCAAACTCAGTCACCAGCTTCTGCAGTTTCTCACATGAATCAGCCACCAGCGCTGTATCATCAGCGAACAACAACTGACTCACTTCCCAAGCTCTCTCATCCCCAACAGACTTCATACTAGCCCCTCTTTCCAAAACTCTTGCATTCACCTCCCTAACAACCCCATCCATAAACAAATTAAACAGCCATAGAGACATCACACACCCCTGCCGCAAACCTACATTCACTGAGAACCAATCACTTTCCTCTCTTCCTACACGTACACATGCCTTACATCCTCGATAAAAACTTTTCACTGCTTCTAACAACTTGCCTCCCACACCATATATTCTTAATACCTTCCACAGAGCATCTCTATCAACTCTATCATATGCCTTCTCCTGATCCATAAATGCTACATACAAATCCATTTGCTTTTCTAAGTATTTCTCACATACATTCTTCAAAGCAAACACCTGATCCACACATCCTGTACCACTTCTGAAACCACACTGCTCTTCCCCAATCTGATGCTCTGTACATGCCTTCACCCTCTCAGTCAATACCCTCCCATATAATTTACCAGGAATACTCAATAAACTTATACCTCTGTAATTTGAGCACTCACTCTTATCCCCTTTGCCTTTGTACATTTTTTTTTTTTTTTATATACTTTGTCGCTGTCTCCCGCGTTTGCGAGGTAGCGCAAGGAAACAGACGAAAGAAATGGCCCAACCCCCCCCCCCCCCCATACACATGTACATACACACGTCCACACACGCAAATATACATACCTACACAGCTTTCCATGGTTTACCCCGGACGCTTCACATGCCTTGATTCAATCCACCGACAGCACGTCAACCCCTGTATACCACATCGCTCCAATTCACTCTATTTCTTGCCCTCCTTTCACCCTCCTGCATGTTCAGGCCCCGATCACACAAAATCCTTTTCACTCCATCTTTCCACCTCCAATTTGGTCTCCCTCTTCTCCTCGTTCCCTCCACCTCCGACACATATATCCTCTTGGTCAATCTTTCCTCACTCATTCTCTCCATGTGCCCAAACCATTTCAAAACACCCTCTTCTGCTCTCTCAACCACGCTCTTTTTATTTCCACACATCTCTCTTACCCTTACGTTACTTACTCGATCAAACCACCTCACACCACAGATTGTCCTCAAACATCTCATTTCCAGCACATCCATCCTCCTGCGCACAACTCTATCCATAGCCCACGCCTCGCAACCATACAACATTGTTGGAACCACTATTCCTTCAAACATACCCATTTTTGCTTTCCGGGATAATGTTCTCGACTTCCACACATTTTTCAAGGCTCCCAAAATTTTCGCCCCCTCCCCCACCCTATGATCCACTTCCGCTTCCATGGTTCCATCCGCTGACAGATCCACTCCCAGATATCTAAAACACTTCACTTCCTCCAGTTTTTCTCCATTCAAACTCACCTCCCAATTGACTTGACCCTCAACCCTACTGTACCTAATAACCTTGCTCTTATTCACATTTACTCTTAACTTTCTTCTTCCACACACTTTACCAAACTCCGTCACCAGCTTCTGCAGTTTCTCACATGAATCCGCCACCAGCGCTGTATCATCAGCGAACAACAACTGACTCACTTCCCAAGCTCTCTCATCCCCAACAGACTTCATACTTGCCCCTCTTTCCAAAACTCTTGCATTTACCTCCCTAACAACCCCATCCATAAACAAATTAAACAACCATGGAGACATCACACACCCCTGCCGTAAACCTACATTCACTGAGAACCAATCACTTTCCTCTCTTCCTACACGTACACATGCCTTACATCCTCGATAAAAACTTTTCACTGCTTCTAACAACTTGCCTCCCACACCATATATTCTTAATACCTTCCATAGAGCATCTCTATCAACTCTATCATATGCCTTCTCCAGATCCATAAATGCTACATACAAATCCATTTGCTTTTCTAAGTATTTGCAAATGGATTTGTATGTAGCATTTATGGATCTGGAGAAGGCATATGATAGAGTTGATAGAGATGCTCTGTGGAAGGTATTAAGAATATATGGTGTGGGAGGCAAGTTGTTAGAAGCAGTGAAAAGTTTTTATCGAGGATGTAAGGCATGTGTACGTGTAGGAAGAGAGGAAAGTGATTGGTTCTCAGTGAATGTAGGTTTACGGCAGGGGTGTGTGATGTCTCCATGGTTGTTTAATTTGTTTATGGATGTTTATGTTTGTACAATATATATATATATATATATATATATATATGATGATAGAGTGGCAGGTATAGGATGTTTTGGTCGAGGTGGTGTGCAAAGTGAGAGGGTTAGGGAAAATTATTTGGTAAACAGAGAAGAAGTAGTAAAAGCTTTGCGGAAGATGAAAAACCGGCAAGGCAGCGGGTTTGGATGGTATTGCAGTGGAATTTATGAAAAAAGGGGTGACAGTGTTGTTGACTGGTTGGTAAGGTTATCTGATGTACGTATGACTCATGGTGAGGTGCCTGAGGATTGGCAGAATGCATGCATAGTACCATTGTACAAAGGCAAAGGGGATAAAAGTGTGTGCTCAAATTACAGAGGTATAAGTTTTTTGAGTATTCCTGGGAAATTATATGGGAGGAGCAGTGTGGTTTCAGAAGTGATAGAGGATGTGTGAATCAGGTGTTTGCTTTGAAGAATGTATGTGAGAGATATTTAGAAAAGCAAATGGATTTGTATGTAGCATTTATGGATCTGGAGAAGGCATATGATAGAGTTGATAGAGATGCTCTGTGGAAGGTATTAAGAATATATGTGTCGGAGGCATGTTGTTAGAAGCAGTGAAAAGTTTTATCGAGGATGTAAGGCATGTGTACGTGTAGGAAGAGAGGAAAGTGATTGGTTCTCAGTGAATGCTGGTTTGCGGCAGGGGTGTGTGATGTCTCCATGGTTGTTTAATTTGTTTATGGATGGGGTTGTTAGGGAGGTGAATGCAAGAGTTTTGGAAACAGGGGCAAGAGAGAGCTTGGGAAGTGAGTCAGTTGTTGTTCGCTGATGATACAGTGCTGGTGGCTGATTCGTGTGAGAAACTGCAGAAGCTGCTGAGTGAGTTTGGTAAAGTTTGTGAAAGAAGAAAGCTGAGAGTGAATGTGAATAAGAGCAAGGTTATTAGGTACAGCAGGGCTGAGGGAAAGTCAATTGGGAGGTAAGTTTAAACAGAGAAAAACTGGAGGAAGTGAAGTGTTTTGGATATCTAGGAGTGGATTTGGCAGCGGATGGAACCATGGAAGCGGAAGTGAATCATAGGGTTGGGAAGGGGGTGAAAGTTGAAGAATGTGTGGAAGTCGAGAACATTATCTCGGAAAGCAAAACTGGGTATGTTTGAAGGAATAGTGGTTCCAACAATGTTATATGGTTACGAGGCGCAGGGCTATGGATAGAATTGTGCGGAGGAGGGTGGATATGCTGGAAATGAGATGTTTGATGACAATATGTGGTGTGAGGTGGTTTGGTCGAGTAAGTAATAATAGGGTAAGAGAGATGTGTGGTAATAAAAAGAGTGTGGTTGAGAGAGAAGAGGGCGTTTTGATATGGTTTGGTCACATGAAGAGAATGAGTGAGGAAAGATTGACCAAGAGGATATATGTGTCAGAGGTGGAGGGAACGAGGAGAAGTGAGAGACCAAATTGGAGGTGGAAAGATGGAGTGAAATAATTACATCATCAGGGGAGACACAAGAGAGAAATATAAGTCAGTTGATATACATCGAAGAAACGAAGCGAGGTCGCCATTTGGTAAACATATGATTGTCCAAAACAAACAGCGAGCGTTCATAAACTAATCATTTTACAAATTTGATCGACAGTAGAGTTATCTAATTTGTATAGACCATCACTAATATTAAGATTATAATTCTTTGTGTATTTAATAATGAAAGATTCAATGATATTTCTCTTGGTAATAGAGTTAATAATGATTGTCCAAAACATACAATGAGCGTTCATAAACTTATCATTTTCCAGATTTTATCAACAATAAAGTTATCTAATTTGTACAGACCATCACTAATATTAAGATTATAATTCTTGGTGTATTTAATAATAGAAGATTCAACAATATTTCTCTTGGTAATAGAGTTAGAGTTAATAACTGAGTTGGCGTTACTCCAGTCAATACAATGATCATTGTTTTTAACGTGATTAAACAAGGCATTTGATTCTTGTCCCGTTCTTATACTATATTTATGTTGCTTAAGTCTAACAGAAAGTTCTTTACCAGTCTGACCAACATAAAATTTATCACAGTTTCCACAAGGCACTTTATAAATGCATCCAAGTGAATTTTCTGGTGAATTCCTGATTAAGATATTCTTTATAGTATTACTGTTGCTAAAGGCAACATTTACATTAAAGGGTTTAAGCAACATGGGAAGCAAAGTGAATTTATTATTAAAAGGGGGAACTAAAAGATTCTTTGTGTCAATGGGAGGTTTGGGCTCAACTCTATAAAATGATTTCTTTGCTAACTTAAGGGATTTATCAATGAAAAATCTAGGGTACTTTAACTTGGATCCAATAGAATATATCTTCTCAAACTCATCATCAACAAACTCTGGACTGCAAATACGTAATGCCCTAAGGAACATAGACTGAAATGATAATTTAACTCTGTCATGTTGAGATAAGTAATAATGAACGTATGAACATACATTGGTGGGTTTTCTGTATATGCTAAACTTAAACTTGTTTCCTTGTCTATGGATCATGCAATCTAAAAATGGTAACATACCATTATTTTCATTTTCTACAGTAAATTTGATGGAAGGTACTAAATTGTTAAGTAAGGGGAGAAATATTTGTAAATTTTCATTTGTTGGTCAAACACAAAGAACATCATCTACATACCTAAACCAAATTGCATTAAAAGGTAAAATATCCTGTAGTAATTTTGTTTCAAAAAATTCCATATAAAGATTACTTAGTACAGGTGAAAGAGGGTTACCCATTGCCATACCAAATTTTTGAGCATAATAATCCCCATTAAATTGGAATACACAGTCTTTTATACACAGTTTTATCAGTTCAATGAAATTATACTTTGAAATAGGTAAATGAATATCATCCAAGACATCAAATAGATATTCTAAAAGGTCATCAACTGGAACTTTAGTGAAAAGTGAGGAAACATCAAAGCTAACTAGTTTGAAATCAAAATTAACATTGATATTGTTTAGCTTGTTGACTAAATCTACATTGTTCATGATATTAGAATTTGATACCTTACCCACTAAAGGGCTTAATAAGGAAACTAACCATTTTGGTAATTTATATGTGATGGAGCCTACTGAACTCACTATAGGTCTTGCTGGAAAATTCTGTTCATTTGTTTTGATAAGTCCATACATATCTTGATCACGCGCAAAATTGTGATTCTTCCCAACATATATATATATATATATATATATATATATATATATATATATATATATATATATATATATATATATACATATATATATATATATATATATATATATATATATATATATATATATATGTCACAGTGGCCAAGGTTGTGATGTGCAACGTGTTGTCCGTGAGGCAGGGGTGTGAGCAGGGATGGACGTATATGCTGATAGCGCCTTTGTTGTGGCTGGAGGCGAGTTTCCCCCAGAGCCACATCTTTTGCAAATAGAGAGTTGAGTTATATATCCCTTGAGACATGTGGATTTAAATCATTCTATCCCATTAGTCGCTTTTAAATATTAGTAAAAAATAAAAAAAGAAAATAGGAAGTCATTCTATGGGGTTGACGGCCTCTTACGCAGAAATGAGGGTTTACGCAGACGGAAGCAATGGGATTTCTGCTGTAGAGGCGTCAACCACGATCTATCTGTGTACAGGTTCACAGACACGTCTTGCAAAGGTGTGAACCACAGACATACCCATACATCTTCGTGCATAAGCGAGAGTGTGTACATACATAGGAGTAAGAATATGTACACATATGTACAAGGTTATGCGTAAAACTGTCTCTTGGTAACACACACACACACACACACACACACACACACACACACACACACACACACACACACACACACACACACACACACACACACACACACACCCACACACACACACACAGCTACTAGCGAGCGAGGTTCAGTAAAAAGGACGTAAAAAAACAGATAAGAGGAACCAGTTCTAGGCCACAAGACTGACCCCAGATCGGATCTAGAATTATTCCGGTTTGCGTTCTGCTTGTAAAGGTCGCCCCGGTCCTTCATGGGCGACGCAGGTCATTCATCTGTGACACTGGTCATTCATAAGTCAAGACAGGTCATTTATGAATATTGCAGGTCAGTCGTAAGTAACACAGATTGTTCATAAGTAACATAGGTCATTAATAAGTAACACAGACAATTCATAAGTAGTCTAAGCGCTCATAAATAACACAGGCCAATCGCAAGACACACAGACAATTCATAGATAACACAGGCCATTCGTAAGTAACGTAGGCCATTCGTAAGTAACGTAGGCCATTCGTAAGTAACGCAAGTCATTCGTAAGTAACGTAAGTCATTCATAAGCAACGTATGTTATTCGTAAGTAACGTAGGCCATTCGTAAGTAACGAAGGCCATTCGTAAATAACGTAGGCCATTCGTAAGTAACGTAGACCATTCGTAAGTAACGTAGTCCATACGTAAGTAACGTAAGTCATTCATAAGCAACACGGGCCATATCACAAGTGACTCAGGGCATCCATACGTATTCTAGGCCACTCATAAGTAACACAAGGCCCTTCACAAGTAACACAAGCCATTCACAAGTAACACAAGTCATTAATAGGTAACACAGTTACAGGCCATTCATACCTAATGCAGGTCATTCATGCGTAACACAGGTCATTCATACGTAACGCAGGTCATTCATATGTAACACAGGTCATTCATACGTAACGCAGGTCATTCATATGTAACACAGGTCATTCATATATGAAACACAGGTCATTCATACGTATTGCAGGTCATTCATACGTAGCGCAGGTCATTCATATGTAACACAGGTCATTCATACGTAACGCAGGTCATTCATACGTAACGCAGGTCATTCATATGTAACACAGGTCATTCATACGTATTGCAGGTCATTCATATGTAACGCAGGTCATTCATATGTAACAGGTCATTCATATGTAACGCAGGTCATTCATATGTAACACAGGTCATTCATATGTATTGCAGGTCATTCATATGTAACGCAGGTCATTCATATGTAACGCAGGTCATTCATATGTATTGCAGGTCATTCATACGTAACGCAGGTCATTCATATGTAACGCAGGTCATTCATACGTATTGCAGGTCATTCATATGTAACGCAGGTCATTCATACGTATTGCAGGTCATTCATATGTAACGCAGGTCATTCATATGTAACGCAGGTCATTCATATGTAACACAGGTCATTCATATGTAACGCAGGTCATTCATATGTATTGCAGGTTATTCATACGTAACGCAGGTCATTCATACGTATTGCAGGTCATTCATATGTAACGCAGGTCATTCATATGTAACGCAGGTCATTCATATGTATTGCAGGTCATTCATACGTAACGCAGGTCATTCATATGTAACGCAGGTCATTCATACGTAACGCAGGTCATTCATATGTAACGCAGG